>NC_045960.1:48686638-48916655 GCF_010909765.2 Amblyraja radiata | reverse complement strand
TGAGCGATGGAATTCAGTCCCTTGCGAGGAAAGATATAGGGACTGATGAGGTAGAGTCACTGTGGATTGAGTTGAGGAATTGTAAAGGCAAGAAGACACTAATTGGTGTTATCTACAGACCTCCAAATAGTAGCCCGGATGTAGGGTGTAAGTTGCAGCTCGAGTTAAAACTGGCATGTAACAAAGGTAATGCCACTGTGGTGATGGGGGATTTCAATATGCATGTAGTCTGGGAAAATCAGGTTGGTTCAGGACCCCAAGAAAGAGAGTTTGTAGAATGCCTCCGAGATGGATTCTTAGAGCAGCTTGTAATGGAGCCGACCTGAAAAAAGGCAATTCTGGATTTAGTGTTGTCCAATGAACCAGATATGATAAGAGAACTCAAGGTAAAGGAACCGCTCGGAGGTAGTGATCATAACATGATTAGTTTTAATCTGCAATTTGAGAAGGAGAACGTTAAATCGGAAGTGGCAGTGATGCAGTTGAACAAAGGGGACTATGAAGGCATGAAAGAGGAGCTGGCCAAGGTAGACTGGAAAGGGATCCTAGCAGGAATGACGGTGGAACAGCAATGGCAGGAATTTCTGGGCATAATTCGGAAGACACAGGATCATTTCATTCCAAAAAGGAAGAAAGATTCTAAGGGGAGTAGGAGGCAACCGTGGCTGACAAGAGAAGTTAGGGATAGAATAAAACTAAAAGAAAAATGTATAACACAGCAAAGAGTAGCCGGAAGCCAGAGGATTGGGAAACTTTCATAGGACAACAGAAGGAAACAAAACGGGCAATACGGGCTGAAAAGATGAAGTACGATGGGAAGCTGGCCAGGAATATAAAGAAGGACAGTAAAAGCTTCTTTAGATATGTTAAGGGAAAAAGAGTAGCAAAGTCAAATGTGGGTCCCTTGAAGGCAGACACGGGTGAAATTATTATGGGCAACAAGGAAATGGCAGAAGAGTTGAATAGGTACTTTGGATCTGTCTTCACAAAGGAAGACACAAACAATCTCCCAGATGTACTGGAGGACAGAGGATCTAAGGGGGTAAAGGCTAATGGGACTGAAGGATGATAAATCCCCTGGGCCTGATTGTCTGCATCCCAGGGTCCTCAGGGAGGTGGCTCTAGAAATAGTGGACGCATTGGTGATCATTTTCCAATGTTCAATAGATTCAGGATCAGTTCCTGTGGATTGGAGGATAGCTAATGTTATCCCACTTTTCCAAGAAAGGAGCGAGAGAGAAAACGGGGAATTACAGACCAGTTAGCCTGACTTCCTTATTGGGAAAGATGCTGGAGTCAATTATTAAAGAGGTAATAATGGGGCATTTGGATAGCATTAAAATGATTAGTCCAAGTCAGCATGGATTTATGAAAGGGAAATCATGCTTGACTAATCTTCTGGAATTTTTTGAGGATGTGACAAGTAAAATGGATGAAGGGGTGCCAGTGGATGTAGTGTATTTAGATTTTCAGAAAGCCTTTGATAAGGTACCGCACGGGAGACTGGTGACTAAAATTAGAGCACATGGTATTGGGGGTAGGGTGTTGACATGGATAGAAAATTGGTTGGCAGACAGGAAACAAAGAGTAGGAGTGAACGGGTCCTTTACAGAATGGCAGGCAGTGGCGAGTGGAGTGCCGCAAGGCTCGGTGTTGGGGCCGCAACTGTTTACCATATATATTAAAGATTTGGAAGAGGGAATTAGGAGCAACACTAGCAAGTTTGTGGATTACACAAAACTGGGTGGCAGTGTGAGCTGTGAAGAGAATGTTAGGAGGTTGCAGGGTGACCTGGACAGGTTGAGTGAGTGGGCAGAGGCGTGGCAGATGCAGTATAATATAGATAAATGCGAGGTTATCCACTTTGGCGGCAAAACAAGGGGGCAGTTTATTATCTCAATTGGGTTAAGTTAGGTAAGGGGGAGGTGCAGCGAGACCTGGGCGTCCTTGTACATCGGTCACTGAAAGTTGGCTTACAGGTACAGCAGGCAGTGAAGAAAGCTAATAGAATGTTGGCCTTCATAACAAGAGGATTTCAGTATAGGAGTAAAGAGGTTCTTCTGCAGTTGTATAGGGCTCTGGTGAGACCACATCTGGAGTATTGTGTACAGTTTTGGTCTCCTAATTTGAGGAAGGTCTTCCTTGTGATTGAGGCAGTGCAGCATAGGTTCACGAGATTGATCCCTGGGATGGCGGGACTGTCATATGAGGAAAGATTGAAACGACTAGGCTTGTATTCACTGGAGTTTAGAAGGATGAGGGGAGATTTTAGAGAAACATATAAAATTAGAATAAAGGGGAGGTCATTTAAGACTGAGGTGAGAAAAAACTTTTTCACCCAGAGAGTTGTGAATTTGTGGAATTCCCTGCCACAGAGGGCAGTGGAGGCCAGGTCACTGGATGGATTTAACAGAGAGTTTACAGGGTTACAGGGTTACAGGGTTTCCTTTATTGTCATTCAGACCGAAGTCTGAACGAAATTTCGTGCCTGCAGTCATACATACATACAATACAATAAAAAAACAACAATAAACACATATTAACATCCACCACAGTGAGTCCACATAGCACCTTCTCACTGTGATGGAGGCAAAAGTCTTAGGGCTGCAGTCCCTTCCCTCCTCTTCTCTCTCTGCGCTGAGGCGATACCCCACCGGGCGATGTAGCAAACAGTCCCGCGGCTCAAACACCGCGGCCCAGGGGGGGTCGAAGCTGCCGTCCACCAGTCCTGCTGACACAGCCGCTGGCCCACGGCCGAACCCCGGACTCAGGTCACCGCCGCCAGAACGCCATCCCAGCCACCGGAGCACCGTTCCAGCCCCGAGCCGGATCGCCCTCACGTGAGTGCCGTTACTGTCTCAGCCTCGCGCCAGGCCGCCCCGACATGGGCGCCGCTCCTCCCTCGGGCTGGGCCGGGAAGCCCCGACATGGGCACCGCTCCTCCCTCGGGCCGGGCAGCCCCGACATGGGCGCCGCTCCTCCCTTGGGCTGGGCCGTCCAAACATGGGCGCCGCTCCTCCCTCGGGCTGGGAACGCCGCACCTCCCCGAGCTCGGCCACTCCGACGGGAGCACCGTTCCTTCCTCGGACCAGGCCGCCCCCCGGGAGCGTCACAGCCCCTCACGGAAGCCCTGTTCCAGCCCCGAGCCGGGCCGTCCTCACGAGAGCGAGCCCAGGGTGAGTCCTGGCGGTCTCTGCCTCCTGAGCCTCGAGGTCGCCAGCTCCGCCATTAGGCCTCAGCGCAGACGGAGGCAGAGAAGGGGAATATGACAAAAAAGTCCCATTCCCCCGCAGGGAGAGACAGCAAGCCCCGTTTCAACCCCCCCCCCCCCCAAAACACAAACTAAAAAAACAAAAACTGGACTAGCCAAAACGAAATAAACAACACAAAAAAAGCAAAAACAAACGGACTGCAGGTGAGCCACTGCTGCCAGGGCAGCGCCGCCACTTCCGGTTAGATAGAGCTCTAGGGACTAGTGGTGTCAAGGGATATGGGGAGAAGGCAGGCACGGGTTATTGATAGGGGACGATCAGCCATGATCACAATGAATGGCGGTGCTGGCTCGAAGGGCCGAATGGCCTCCTCCTGCAGCTATTTTCTATGTTTCTATGTTTCCAGTCTTCAGTGTACAAACTGTGGAAGGACCTTAAAAAAATTGACCCACACTCATGCAGAGTCACCAGATGGCTCGTAATTGGAAATGTGCGGCAATTGTCAAAATATTAAATATCAATGCCTGTGGCTGTTTTGCTCCTTGATGTCACTGAGAACATATTTATCTTGGTCATAAACAGCACCATCAAGTGGTCAGAACAGGTGCACATTGGAACTTCCACAATGATTTTTCAACAAACAAAATCTTGATACAGAAATCTTAAATGCCAGTTGAAATGACATTTCACGTCATTCTGCATCTTAAGACAAAATGATAGATATAATATGCCCCAATAAGTTAGCCCATTTGCCCATGTTTGGCCTACTGCCCTCTAAAGATTTCCTACACATGTACCTGTCCAAATGTCTGAAATGTTGTTATTGCATGCGTCTCAACTATCTACTCTGGCAGCATGTTCCATATATCCACCACCCACTCTGGGGAAAAGTCGCCCCTTGGTTTCCTATTTAATTTTCCCCCTCTCACATAGAAACATAGAAACATAGAAATTAGGTGCAGGAGTAGGCCATTCGGCCCTTCGAGCCTGCACCGCCATTCAATATGATCATGGCTGATCATCCAACTCAGTATCCCGTACCTGCCTTCTCTCCATACCCTCTGATCCCCTTAGCCACAAGGGCCACATCTAACTCCCTCTTAAATATAGCCAATGAACTGGCCTCGACTACCCTCTGTGGCAGAGAGTTCCAGAGATTCACCACTCTCTGTGTGAAAAAAGTTCTTCTCATCTCGGTTTTAAAGGATTTCCCCCTTATCCTTAAGCTGTGACCCCTTGTCCTGGACTTCCCCAACATCGGGAGCAATCTTCCTGCATCTAGCCTGTCCAACCCCTTAAGAATTTTATAAGTTTCTATAAGATCCCCTCTCAATCTCCTAAATTCTAGAGTATAAACCAAGTCTATCCAGTCTTTCTTCATAAGACAGTCCTGACATCCCAGGAATCAGTCTGGTGAACCTTCTCTGCACTCCCTCTAGGGCAATAATGTCCTTCCTCAGATTTGGAGACCAAAACTTTACGCAATACTCCAGGTGTGGTCTCACCAAGACCCTGTACAACTGCAGTAGAACCTCCCTGCTCCTATACTCAAATCCTTTTGCTATGAAAGCTAACATACCATTTGCTTTCTTCACTGCCTGCTGCACCTGCATGCCTACTTTCAATGACTGGTGTACCATGACACCCAGGTCTTGCTGCATCTCCCCTTTTCCTAGTCGGCCACCATTTAGATAATAGTCTGCTTTCCTGTTTTTGCCACCAAAATGGATAACCTCACATTTATCCACATTATACTGCATCTGCCAAACATTTGCCCACTCACCCAGCCTATCCAAGTCACCTTGCAGTCTCCTAGCATCCTCCTCACAGCTAACACTGCCCCCCAGCTTAGTGTCATCCGCAAACTTGGAGATATTGCCTTCAATTCCCTCATCCAGATCATTAATATATATTGTAAATAGCTGGGGTCCCAGGACTGAGCCTTGTGGTACCCCACTAGTCACTGCCTGCCATTGTGAAAAGGACCCGTTTACTCCTACTCTTTGCTTCCTGTTTGCCAGCCAGTTCTCTATCCACATCAATACTGAACCCCCAATGCCGTGTGCTTTAAGTTTGTATACTAATCTCTTATGTGGGACCTTGTCGAAAGCCTTCTGGAAGTCCAGATACACCATATCCACTGGTTCTCCCCTATCCGCGCTACTAGTTACATCCTCGAAAAATTCTACAAGATTCGTCAGACATGATTTACCTTTTGTAAATCCATGCTGACTTTGTCCAATGATTTCACCACTTTCCAAATGTGCTGCTATCCCATCTTTAATAGCTGACTCTAGTAGTTTCCCCACTACCGATGTTAGACTAACTGGTCTGTAATTCCCCGTTTTCTCTCTCCCTCCCTTCTTTAAAAGTGGGGTTACGTTTGCTACCCGCCAATCCTCAGGAACTACTCCAGAATCTAAAGAGTTTTGAAAGATTATTACTAATGCATCCACTATTTCTGGAGCTACTTCCTTAAGTACTCTGGGATGCAGCCTATCTGGCCCTGGGGATTTATCGGCCTTTAATCCATTCAATTTACCCAACACCACTTCCCGGCTAACCTGGATTTCACTCAATTCCTCCAACTCCTTTGACCCGCGGTCCCCTGCTATTTCCGGCAGATTATTTATGTCTTCCTTAGTGAAGACGGAACCAAAGTAGTTATTCAATTGGTCCGCCATATCCTTGTTCCCCATGATCAACTCACCTGTTTCTGACTGCAAGGGGCCTACATTTGTTTTAACTAATCTCTTTCTTTTCACATATCTATAAAATCTTTTGCAGTCAGTTTTTATGTTCTCTGCCAGTTTTCTTTCATAATCTATTTTTCCTTTCCTAATTAAGCCCTTTGTCCTCCTCTCCTGGTCTCTGAATTTCTCCCAGTCCTCCGGTATGCTGCTTTTTCTGGCTAATTTGTACGCATCATCCTTCGCTTTGATACTATCCCTGATTTCCCTTGTTATCCACGGATGTACTACCTTCCTGATTTATTCTTTTGCCAAACTGGGATGAACAATTTTTGTAGTTCATCCATGCAGCCTTTAAATGTCTTCCATTGCATATCCACCGTCAACCCTTTTAGAATTAATTGCCAGTCAATCTTGGCCAATTCACATCTCATGCCCTCAAAGTTACCTTTCTTTAAGTTCAGAACCATTGTTTCTGAATTAACAATGTCACTCTCCATCCTAATGAAGAACTCAACCATATTATGGTCACTCTTGCCCAAGGGGGCACGTACAACAAGACTGCTAACTAACCCTTCCTCATTACTCAATACTCAGTCTAAAATAGCCTGCTCTCTCGTTGGTTCCTCTACATGTTGATTTAGATAACTATCCCGCATACATTCCAAGAAATCCTCTTCCTCAGCACCCCTGCCAATTTGATTCACCCAATCTATATGTAGATTGAAGTCACCCATTATAACGGTTTTGCCTTTGTCACACGCATTTCTAATTTCCTGTTTGATACCATCTCCAACTGCACTACTACTGTTAGGTGGCCTGTACACAACACCCACCAGCGTTTTCTGCCCCTTAGTGTTTCGCAGCTCTACCCATACCGATTCCAAATCCTCCAAACTAATGTCCTTCCTTTCCATTGCGTTAATCTCCTCTCTAATCAGCAACGCTATCCCACCTCCTTTTCCTTTCTCTCTATCCCTCCTGAATATTGAATATCCCTGGATGTTCAGCTCCCAGCCTTGGTCACCCTGGAGCCATGTCTCCGTGATCCCAACTATATCATAGTCATTAATAGCTATCTGCACATTCAACTCATCCACCTTATTACGAATGCTCCTTGCATTGAGACACAAAGCCTTCAGGCTTGTTTTTACAACACTCTTACCCCTTATACAATTATGTTGCAAAGTGGCCTTTTTTGATTTTTGCCCTGGTTTTGTCTGCCTGCCACTTTTACTTTTCACCTTGCTACCTATTGCTTCTACCCTCATTTTACACCCCTCTGTCTCTACGCTCACACATTTAAGACACCCTTTCCCTTTAACTCCATCCTCCACTATCCCTCACTTTAAATCAATGCCCTCAGTTCTAGATTACCCCACCCTGGGGAGAAAGACTGTGCGTTCAAAAGTCCCAGTCAATCCAGTTTCTATTATAACTCCAGGCCTTTTGTTGTGGTAACATTCTTGTGAATCTTCTCAGCACTAATTCTGGTTTAATGTCATCTGTCCTTTAGCAGAGTGACCAAAACAGAAGACAATGCTCCATTTGCAACCTCACCAACATATTGTACAACTGTAACAAAACGTCCCAACTTATACACTCAATTACATGACTGGTGAAGGCCAGCATGCCAAAACCTACCTTCATCGCCTAATCTAGCTGTGATGCCACTTACAGGGAACCATGTACTTGTGCTCCCATATTCCTCTGCTCAATGCACTTCTCCAGGTCCCTATATTTCACTGTGAAGGTCCTGTCCTTGTTTGACTTACCTTAATGTAATACCTCACATCTGAATTATCTGACATTAATTCAATAGATAAATTCAGTTTAAGATTTTTAAAAGATCATTCTAAATCTATGTTTTTAATTAACACGTTTGATGTATTAGAGTCATAGAGTCTTACGGCACGGAAAAAAGCTCTTCGGCCCAACGTGCCCACACCGGCTAGCTCTTTCCATCTACACTAGTCCCACCTGTCTGCATTTGGCGCATATTCCTCTAAACCTGTCCTATCCATGTAAGTGTCCAAACGTTTCTTAAATGTTGCGATAGTTACTGCTTCAACTACCTCCTCCAGCAGCTCGTTCCATACATCTACCACCATTTGAGTGAAAAAGTTACCCCTCAGGTTACTATTAAATGTTTCTCCCCTCACCTGAAACTGATGTATTGTTCTTGATTTCCCAAATCTGGGTAAGAAACTGTGTTTCCACCCACTGCATTCCTCTCATGATTTTATACACCTTTATGATTCTTCTTCTTATTACTAAGCAGATTTATTAATTTTTATTTTCATTTATATTTAAATCATTTAATTTCCTTTAAATGTCTCTCTATTTAAAACCAGTGATATGTTGTTGGCAAGGAGCTGGGAAAGGTGTGTTTCTGGGCAGCAGTAGTGGTGGGATATCAGGGTCTGCTACCTAAGACTTGGTCTCCAAACATGGCTCACATAGATAGGGTCTTGAAAGGTTCGTACAACTGTTGGAACATGCAGATAAAAAACAAAGGCATGGTTTAAGTCAAGCACAATCTGACCCATAGTCTTGAGTGATTTAACAATCAACAATATAATTTACAGCTGGTGTTACATGAGTATGTTGATCTATCCACACATAAAAAAGTACTAATGGGTCTAATCTCTAGGTTTAGTTTCCATAACAATTATAATGGAGACACTAAAATTTGAAAACAGTACTTATAAATAATAACTGCTCATCTCCTGATTCTGAAATATAAACTAAGACCTAATTTTGGACATGAAAGGAATGTAATTTGAAGTGCTTTCCAACAAATTAATTTATATCTGTCTTCTTACTTAGCAACAATGTTTTGTGCAGGCTTATTTACAGTTTTGGCTGTTTCTTCTGTCGCCCAATAAAGTTAGTGGAATGTAAATCTGAGAAGTTGTTGAGCAATCAGCTTACATGGAACACTAAATTAGATGGATCTGTCAGAGGGGTGTTCTGAGCCACACTGAATAATTTCCAAGCTAAGTGATTGGAGATTTCATTAGCCTCCAAACCTAATTTATCAGCTGTAATCAGTAAAATAAAGAATTAGAATAAAAGGAATTTTGTAATGTGAAGAGTGTCATTTGAGGGGAAAAGATCATTAACCATTGTGTGAACTAATCACTTATCAACATGTTCTGCTATCAATTTGAAATCGGACCAGGCATCCAATAAAGTCTGCCTGTTCCTCCTTGATCTTCAAGCTCTCTAAGGTAATGTCTGATTCGTATTACCTGAATAATTTTGCACCTGCGGGTTTATTGAATATGCATAAAATAGAATTGTTGTGGTAATATGCATATTGAGAAGTCCAGTCATTAGTATTTGTGGCGGCATTGTTAATTCTTGTATTCAAGATTGTATTCAAAACTGTCTTACATATTGATCGGGGGAAATTCTTTGTGCCTCTCATGAACCAATTGGCCTCATTCTATGCCATATCTCTGTGCACAGTAAAAGGCTCTTTGGCCCAACTTGCCATGCCGACCAGGATGCCCCATCTGTTTGACTCACCTGCCTCAACTACTTCCTCTGACAGCTTGTTTCATATAGTACCCTCTATCTTCGGAATTAAAAATGTTGCCCGTCAGGTTCGTATTAAATAATTCTCCTCTAAAATCCATATCCTCAGATTCTTGATTCCCCTACTCTGGGTAAAGGACTTTGGGCATTCACCCTAACTATTCCCCTCATGATTTTATACACTTCTCTAAGATCACCCCTCACCCTCCTGTGCTTCAAGGAATAAAGTCCCAGTCTGCCTAATCTCTTCCTATAGCTCAAGCCTTCAAATCTGAATAACATCCTTGTAAATCTTCTCTGCACTCTTTTCAGTTTAACAACATCCTTCCTATAGCAGGCTGACCAAAACTGAACACAATACTCCAAATGCAGCCTCGCCAATGTCTTGAACTGTAAATAAACTTTCATACTCAATATTCTGACTGGTGTACTCTGAAGGCCAATGTACAAAAGGACTTCTTGACCACCCTATCTACCTTTCAGCTAATTATGTACCAGCATTCCTTGACCTCTGTGCTCTCTAACACTCCCCAGGGTCCTGTCAATCACTGTGATGGACCTGCCCCACATTGACTTCCCAAAGTGAAATACCTCACACTTATCTGCATTAAACTCCATCAATCATTGATCAGCCCACTTGTCCAGCTGATCAAGATCCTGCTGTAATTTTTGACAACCATCTTTGCTATCTACGATACCACCCACTTTAGTGTAATCTGCAAACTTAATAACTGTGCCTAGTACGTTATCATGCAAATCATTAATATGAACTACAGACAGAAAATGGTCCAGCACTGATCCTTGAGGCACACCATTAGTCACAGGGCTCCAGTCCAAATAACAATCTACCACCTCAACCTCTGTTTCCTTCCATGAAACCTTCTATATCCAATTGACTAGCTCTCTCTAGCTCCATGGAGGATTATTTGAGACCACCTTGGGCATGTCTTATCTACTGCTGTTTGTTAATAACTACACCTTAACTAACCCTAACTCTAATGCATTTTCAAACCACTCATTCATCTACAGGGAGATTGTCCTATTGTTCAAGAGCTGTCCATATCCTCAAAGAAAAATGATTCTGAATAATAGAAGAATTTTTGGAGAAAAAGTACTGTGGAGTAATCAATTTTGTAAGAATTTAAGTAGAATAAAGCTATTAATTTTTTTTTTAAACATTGATCTGAGCTGAAATCCGCGATGTGTGTGACACCATTGTTTCATCAGACTGCAAAGCATGCTCAAAATCTCATAAAAGTCAGTAAGTGAATTTGTGCTGTTTACAATGTTGATGATGGAGTGCTCATTGAGGAATATTAGGGCCACAGCTGAGCCGCACAATGCACTTTTATTGACAGCTCATTTGTGGGTAGGAAGGAAAAAAGACATATGAGAAATGACGGTACACTTTTAACCTCTACCGGCGCCACAGTTTAGGAGGCGAGCCATCCGCCATTATAATCTAACTAAAGATGAGCCATGGAGTTGATGGATGCGTCATGCTGTAATCAATAAATGCTAATCCACTGAGATAGAGACTGAAGAATTAGAGAATTCAGAGACATTTTTTGTTTGGTTTTCATTGCGGAAATGTATATTCTCACTGCAGATGAGGCCTCAGCAAATTTTATGTTGTGTTTGACTACAGAGCTACAAATGGGAAGTGTGAGTTTTAAATGCTCTGTAAACCTTGGTCTGTGATATGCACCTTATTTTTCACAACATGTAATATTGTTTTAGTATTGTCACGTGTACTGACATATAGTGAAAAAGCTATATTTGCGTGCTATCTCCACTACTCATATCTTACACGAGTACAGTACAAGCAAGAAATACACAAGTACTCTAGGTAGTACAAAGAAAAAATAACTAGAGTGCAGAATGTGTACAGAATAGATACAAAGAGCTGATTAAAAAAAGATCTAAAGGCCGCAACGAGGCAGGTTGGGAGACAGGGACTACACCTTTAGCATAAGGTTGGTTTAGTAGTCTGATAACAGCGGGGATGAAGCTGTCCCTGAATCTAGCGGTATGTGCTTTCAAGCTTTTGTATGTTCTGCCCAACAGGAGAGGAGAAGAGGGAATGTGTAACTAACTGGTCCTTGATTATGTCCTGAACTACTATCTACCTCATTGGTGACCCTCCGACTATCTTTGATGAGACTTTACTGGCTTTATCTTGCACTAGACATTATTCCCTTATCATGTATCTGTACACTGTGAATGGCTCGTTTGTAATTTTGTATTGTCTTTCCACTGACTGTTTAGCACGGAACATGTGACAATAAACTGAACTGAACTGAACTGAACTGGTTGTTTCCCAGAGGCAGCATGAAGTGTAGATGGTGTCCATAGCAGAGATGCTGGTTCATATGGTGGACTGGGCTGCAATCACTATTCTGCAATTTCTTGCAGACTTGAGCAAAGTAAACATAGAAACATAGAAACATAGAAAATAGGTGCAGGAGTAGGCCATTCCGCCCTTCGAGCCAGCACTGCCATTCAATATGATCATGGCTGATCATCCAAAATCAGTACCCCGTTCCTGCTTTCTCCTCATATTCCTTGATTCCGTTAGCCCTAAGAGCTATATCCAACTCTCGCTTGAAAACATCCAGTGAATTGGCCTCCACTGCCGCCTGTGGCAGAGAATACCACAGATTCACAACTCTCTGGGTGAAATTTTTTTTCCTCATTTCAATCCTAAATGGCCTACCTTTTATTTTTAAACTGTGCCCCTGGTTCTGGACTCCTACAACATCTGGAATATTTCTCCTGCATCTAGCCTGTCCACTCCCTTAATAATTTTATATGTTTCTATAAGATCCCTTCTTATCCTTCTGAATTCCAGTGAATACAAGCCCAGTTGACCCATTCTTTCATCATTTGCCAGTCCCGCCATCCCGGGAATTAACCTGGTGAACCTCTGCTGCACTCCCTCAAAAGCAAGAATGTCCTTCCTCAAACTAGGAAACCAAAACTGCACACCATACTCTAGGTGTGGTCTCACCAGGGCCCTGTACAACTGCAGTAGGACCTCCTTGCTCCGATACTCAAATCCTCTCGCTATGAAGGCCAACATGCCATTTGCTTTCTTCACTGCCTGCTGTACCTGCACGCTTACTTTCAGTGACTGATGTACAAGGACATCCAGGTCTCGTTGCACCTCCTTTTTTCCTAATCTGACACAATTCAGATAATTATCTGCCTTCCTGTTCTTGCCACCAAAGTGGATAACCTCACATTTATCCACATTATGCTGCATTAGCTATGCATCTGCCCACTCACCCAACCTATCCAAGTCACACTGCAGCCTCAGTATCCTCCTCGGAGCTCACACTGCCACCCAGCTTTGTGTCATCCGCAAACATGGAGACATTACATTTAATTCCTTTGTCTAAATCGTTAATATGCCTATACTGCCTTGTAATTACCATACAAGCAGTGATGCAATCCTTACAAGATGCTTTCTGTGGTACATCTGTCGAAAATGATGAGTAATTGGCGACATGTCAAATTTCCTTAGCCTTCTGAGGAAGTAGAGGCATTGGTATGCTTCCTTGGCCGTAGCATCAATATGGTTAGACCCGTACTATTGGTGGTGATATTTATGCCCAGGAATAGAAGAAGTGGGATTATGTTTAGTTTAGTGATGGGAAAAGGATCAGGGCAAGATATTTTAAAGCTTGATTTTAGCTACATCTGGAGAGTATGAAGTGTTGACATCACTGCCCTAGTGTCATCTTTGCAGTGGAATGACAAGCCTTGTCAGCCTGGACTAATGATGCTTCTCAAACAGAGCCTGACAGGAGTTGGATTACTAAGTATGAAAGTCATAAGGTCAAAAATCATAAGTGATAGGATTAGGCCTTTCGGCCGATCACTTCGACTCCGCCATTCAATCATGGTTGATCTAGCTCTCCCTCCTAACCCCATTCTCATGGTTTTCATGCATCCAATGCTCATTCCAAACTTTATTCCTCCTATCACCTCCTATGGTGGGGTAGGGGGCGCTGCTCTGGCAGCAGCCATGTCATGCAGCTCGTTAGTATGTTTTAAAGTCTGTATTTAATGTTTCTTTGTGTGTTTTATGTGGGGGGTGGTGGGGGGTGGTGTGGGGGGGTAAGGGGGGAAACCGCTTCGGTCACCTCCTCCACGGAGAGGCGAGTTTTTCCAGGTCGCCTCCCCCGTGGCCTAACATCAAGGATCGACGCGGCCTTTCCCGGAGACGCGCCCGGGGCTTCAGCGGCGGGCGCAGCGTGGACTCTCGGCGTGGAGCGGGTGAGCCCTCGCTGGAGGGGAGCGCTCTGTTTCGCTGGCCCGTGGCAGCCGGCAGCCTGAAGTCGCGGCCTGAAGTCGCGGTCTGCAGAGTTCCAGCTGGTGCGGCGTCTACAGCCCGGGATCTCACGTTGGGGACCCGGGGGAAGAAGAAGTCATCACTGCCGGCCCGCGGCCGACTTCTACCGCGGGTCCGGCATGGACTTACCATCACCCCTGGAGGGGAGCTTCGACTGCCGGCCCTGCAGTCTACGGTGCTTCTGGCTGCGGCGGGGACTTTAAATCTTGACCGCTGGCCTGCGGCCTACAACAACTTAAAGCCGCGGTCTCCGGTGAGGAAGAGCCGATCCTGGACTGACTCTGGACTCTGGTCCTGACCACGGGGGGGGAAATGGAGGAGGACTGGCCAAATGTTGTGCCTTCCACCACAGTGATGAATGCTGTGGTGGATGTTTGTGTTACAGTTTTATTGTGGTTGTGTGTTCTTTATTATTGTATCGCTGCAGACAACCCAAATTTCCACCAGCCTGGCTGTGTGGTAATAAATTATATCTAAATCTATCTATCTTATTCCCGAATTTATATAACATGACAGAAATCCTTTCTAACAGATATACAGTAAATGTTCCCACTTTGGAGTGATACAAATCAGAGAGCACTTACCAATACAATCGGGTTGTATCAACCCAATTACTTAATTAAACTTGCCTGGAGGATCGTAAGGGAATAAACAGAAATCTAATAAAAATAAATAAAAAGATCACATCTAAAATACATCCAAGGTCAAAATTGGTGTTACCAGTTATTACAGTTCCCCTTATTGGTAACCTCTCCAGTGGTGATAGTTTAGTGCCGGTGAACATGACGAGCTGGATGTACGTTTAAGTTATTCTTCATCTGCAAGTTTTGAACTCTGACTCTTGGTTACATTTTTCAATGCTTTAGGTCTTTAATTATAAACCGTTGTTTTGATTGTGTTTAACAAATCATAGGATCAAAGATACAACTTGATGCACAGAAAACAATGATAGGGGTGAATTACATATTTTGTGGCAATCTGTTATTAGTCTCCTGATCCACATCCATCTTTGAACCGACATCATGGAAAATGGATTAATTTTATTACTGCTTCTGCAGGTACAAAACTACAGGCACTTAAAGTGATTTGTTGTGTGTGAAGTGCTTGAAGCTGCCTCTGTGAGATTGATGAAGTTTTGTATAAATTCAACCCTTGCAGTACATTATAGAGTAGAGGTCTCTCTGCATTGCGAATGTTTTCCTGATGTAAGGTTGCATAACAAACAATGAGCTCGCCTGTATCCAGATTGCTCAGCTGTTAGTCACATTGCTAAATTTATGGGGTCCATTTAATGACAACCTTATGTTAGTAGGGATCTAATATCTCAGTGTGTCAGTGTCTTTCCCCTTGGGATTCTTGATCAATCAACAAAAGCAATGTTTGTGAATTATTTTATGAATATCTTCACTTGTGCCAGGATGTGCAAGAGTGCTCCCATAGCTCCACAAACATCACCATTGCTCCTACCCACCCCTCCCATACCATGCCGAATGGGGGATGCTTTCAGCAAGGCAGATTGTGCATTATTACCAACTCCTTTCCTAGCTCAAGCTGGCTTTGGTGGTGTGACAATTGCAGCCACAATTTATTCTAATTGTGCTGATGTGGTCTGCAAACCAATTATCAATTAAACATGGCCTCTTTGTTAAAGGATGAAGTTCCAGCAAGGCAGTGGGCCAAATGTAGATCTGTGCAGATTTTTACTTGCTTATATGAATACTAATGAAATATAGCTCATTATTTTGTAATTTCTCAATTTTGGAATGCAGGTTTAAATTGTTGGTAGGTTTTGAGGAACAGGATTTCTCGTCTGCTAACTGTTAAAATATTGAAATAAATCTATTTAAAAAAAACTCAGGATGTTTTAGACCGGCTCCCTGCCAAGAATGGGTTACAGCACTGAGTTGCACTTGTGATGCTTGGAGAAATATAAAGATGGGTTCTCTCTTATTATTGCAGTCAAGGACGGAAGGTAAGTTTCAGTTGGGAACTGGATGTTCTGCAGTTGCTCCAGGATGCCTCAAAACAGACTGGATGGAGAAAGAGGAAAGTATTCTGTTGCCACACATAGGACTCATCTGTCTTAACAGGTGCTAGGCAAATGGCACAACTCATGGTATGGTACTTTCTTTGTCACATGAACCGAGGTGCAGTGAATAAGCACAAAAGTAGAAACTACACCTTTCTTTTAAATCCTGCAACAGAGCACCTCGACACTGAACATTTCCCTTTGCAATCCGGGTGCTATATGATTGCCTAATACTTAATTTTCATGGTATTTGGAGCAAGTACTAATTCTGAAAATGTTCAATTTTGAGTTGGCCAGTCCAACAGGATGTGAATGTTTTTGGGGCTGGTCCAGGATGAATGCATTTATTGTCAACATGTATGGGTAAAATTGTGTTTTAATTCTTCAAAACAATATTATCCAAAGAAAAGGCTCTGTTGCAAGCTTCCAAAATGCAAGGACTCAAATTCCATATGTTGTGGCACATCCTGGTATAAGTACCAGCATGTTACAACTGTAGATTATTGAACCCATTGCTAATGGGTTCTGTAGGATGATGAGATTTAAGCATTTTAAGCATGTACCATTTCAATTCAATTCAATTCAATTTTATTGTCATTTGGACCCCTTGAGGTCCAAACGAAATGTCGTTTCTGCAGCCATACATTACAAAACAAAAAGACCCGAGACACAACACAGTTTACACAAACATCCATCACAAAGGGCATCAATTATACCGGTGCCCAAGAAGAGTAAGGTGACGTGCCTCAATGACTATCGACCAGTAGCACTAACGCCGGTGGTGATGAAGTGCTTTGAGAGGTTGATCATGGAGCAAATCAACTCCTACATCGACAAAAACCTGGACCCACTGCAGTTCGCATACCGCCACAACAGATCAACGGTGGATGCGATCTCGCTGGCCCTCCACTCCGCACTGGACCACTTGGACAACAAAAACTCATATGTCAGGCTGTTATTCATTGATTACAGCTCGGCATTTAACACAATCATCCCCTCCAAACTGGTTACCAAACTCGCAGAACTGGGTCTCTGCGCATCCCTCTGCAACTGGATCCTCGACTTCCTCGTCCACAGACCACAGTCTGTTCGTATTGGTGGAAATGTGTCAGCCTCAATAACAATCAGCACGGGAGCACCTCAAGGCTGCGTGCTCAGCCCCCTGCTGTACTCACTCTATACCCATGACTGCGTAGCGAACCACAGTGCGAACTCCATCATCAAGTTCGCTGACTACACCACTATTGTGGGGCGTATCACTGATGGGGATGAGTCAGAGTACAGAAGAGAGATCGAGCAACTGTCCATATGGTGCCAGCGCAATAACCTGGCCCTCAACACCAGCAAAACCAAGGAACTGATTGTGGACTTTGGAAGGAGTAGGAGGGGGACCCACAGCCCCATTTATATCAATGGGTCGATGGTTGAAAGGGTCAAGAACTTCAAATTCCTGGGGGTGCACATCTCTGAAGATCTTTCCTGGTCCGAGAACACTAACGCAATTATCAAAAAAGCTCATCAGCGCCTCTACTTCCTGAGAAGATTACGGAGAGTTGGATTGTCAAGGAAGACTCTCTCTAACTTCTACAGGTGCACAGTCGAGAGCATGCTGACCGGTTGCATCGTGGCTTGGTTCGGAAATTTGAGCGCCCTGGAGAGGAAAAGACTACAAAAAGTAGTAAACACTGCCCAGTCCATCATCGGCTCTGACCTTCCTTCCATCGAGGGGATTTATCGCAGTCGCTGCCTCAAAAAGGCTGGCAGTATCATCAAAGACCCACACCATCCTGGCCACACACTCATCTCCCTGCTACCTTCAGGTAGAAGGTACAGGAGCCTGAAGACTGCAACAACCAGGTTCAGGAATAGCTACTTCCCCTCAGCCATCAGGCTATTAAACCTGGCTCGGACAAAACTCTGATTATTAGCAACCACTTTCTGTTATTTGCACTACCAGTTTATTTATTCATGTGTGTATATATTTATATCATGGTATATGGACACATTTATCTGTTTTGTAGTAAATGCCTACTATTTTCTGTGTGCTTAAGCAAAGCAAGAATTTCATTGTCCTATACAGGGACACATGACAATAAACTCACTTGAACTTGAACTTGATGGAAGGCAAAAAAAAATTATCTCTCCACTGCACTCTCCCCCCTGATGTCAGTCAGAGTCAAAGTCAAAGCCCCCCAGCTGGCGATGGCGATTGTCCCACGGCCATTAAAGCCACGCCGGGTGATGCAAGGTGTTAGAGCCCCCGGCGTGCGCTCGCAAAGTCCCGCGGCCATTCCAAGTCGCGCGGGGCGATGGTGTAAGGCCCCGCTCCAGGTGCTCTTCAACCCCGCAACTCGGGCGGGAGAAGTCGCCGTTGCGGAAGCCCCGAAAAGCGGTCACCCAGCAGGGACCCGCGGGCTCCCGGTGCCGCCGTCCGCCAAACCCGCAATTGCAGCCTCCGAAACTCCGGAGGTCGGGTGGCAGCAGCGCTCCACCATAGCTCCACCCGCTCCGGACTCGGCCAGCCCCGTGACGGTGAGTAGTCAGCAGATCCGCAGCTGGAACCCCAGGTCGTTCCTGTTGGAGGCCGCTCCACGTTGCAGCCCCAACGACAACGGAGACCCGACAAAGAAAAGGTCGGGTCTCCCGTGCAGTGGAAAGATTTTAAAGTTACCCCCTCCCCCCACACACATACCCCAACAAAAAAAATAACAAAAACTACATAAAAACGAGACAAAAAATAATAAAACACAGACGGACTGCAGAGGCCGCTGCTGACGAGAGTCGCGCCGCCCACCAAATTCTTTCCTACACATAAGAAGCACATAGTGCAGGGGGAGACTGTCACTAAATAACACTGTATGCAATTGACTAGGTGGGTTAACACACAGTGGTGCAGCAGAGATCTACTAGGATGCTAGCAGAACTCGAGAGTCTGAGCTGTAACTTACAAAATTCTTAAGGGGTTGGACAGGCTAGATGCAGGAAGATTGTTCCCGATGTTGGGGAAGACCAGAACAAGGGGTCACAGTTTAAGGATGAAATCCTTTAGGACCGAGATAAGAAAAACATTTTTCACACAGAGAGTGGCGAATCCGTGGAATTCTCTGCCAGAGAAGGCAGCCGAGGCCAGTCCACTGGCTATATTTAAGAGGGAGTTAGATGTGGCTCTTGTGGCCAAGGGGATCAGGGGGTATGGAGAGAAGGCAGGTACAGGATACTGAGTTGGATGATCAACCATGATCACACTGAATGGCGGTGCATGTTACTACTGTAGATTATTGGCACCATTTCTGATGGGTTCAGAGGGGTGACAAGAGTCCATTTCAGGATTTCAGGAGGGCTACCACCCTGGGATATATGGCAGTGATGGAACTGCCCAGCACCTTCAACTACTGCAGTTAAATCCCCTAAACCTGCCCATCACTTAAAAGAACAAGGAAGGACGGGGTGGTGTTGCAACTGCTGCCTAACAACTACAGTGACCATGGTTTCGACCCTGACCTCCAGTGAAGCCTGTGCTGAGCTTGCAAAGACATTTGGGTTCATTAACTTCTATAAATTGCTCCCATAGTATAAATTAATGGTAGATTGTGGGGAAGTGGATATGATGACTCTGTGAGCCAGCCTGGGCACGATGGGCCAAATTTTCCATGGGAAATTTGAAATTGTTCATATTGTATGGTACTCCAACTCAGAAATAAATGGGACCTCCTGGAGGGTCTCTTGTGATGATTTAGTTGATGTGACTCCAGAGTGAGTGAGTCTGCTGCCGGCCTTGTTTCTAGACTGAGCATATGATAACTCCAAGCACAGTGAGACCCAAACACTACCCTGCTCAAGCAGTTGAGTTTGTAGAGGACAAGAAGGGGCCATGCCAAGTTTAAAAATGCTAGCTAACTCCAAGCTAAGCCTAGTGGCAGGTGGAACTGAAATTCTGACTCTCTTGTGAGTTATGTACGGAAGTCCTCTGAAAGGAACATGATTTTCTTTTGTGTTCCAATAGCGACTGTGTATTTCATCTTTAATGATGACCAATAATCAATTTAACTGTCATAGAAACACCATTATAGAAGTTCTATAAAGGCCAAGGTTCACCATGATTGGATAACTTGGGAGAGGCCTTGTGCATGAACATTCTCGTGGTCTGATTAAAAGAAACACTACTCCAGTAGTTTATTCTCATTGGTTTTAACATTAACTGGAACTGAGTTTATCTATATTTGGTAATGAAAGGTCCTGAATAAATTTGAACCTAACAAAGCAATATTTTAATGTTGGTACTTTTTCATGAGATATTTTATCATTAGCATAGTTTCATAGTTATATCATAAGCATCACAATTAAAAAATGATTAATTATCAATGGCGTTCCTTATCTATCATAATTATAATATGGTAATGAGTGCTATGTCACCCATTCCTTCTCTCCAGAGATGCTGCCTAAGTTACTCCAGCATTTTGTGTCTATTTAGTTTAGTTTAGTTTAGTTTAGAGATCGCTTAGTTTTAGTCAATCTTCGGTTTAAACCAGCATCTGCAGCTCCTTCTGACACAGTTTCTAAAGTTTGCCATTTACTATATTTTCTACAAACCTGCATCTCAGTCCTGAGCGTAAAATCTCTTTGATTCTGAAACATAATAACCATATAACCATATAACAATTACAGCACGGAAACAGGCCATCTCGACCCTTCTAGTCCGTGCCGAACACGTATTCTCCTCTAGTCCCATATACCTGCGCTCAGACCATAACCCTCCATTCCTTTCCCGTCCATATAACTATCCAATTTATTTTTAAATGATAAAAACGAACCTGCCTCCACCACCTTCACTGGAAGCTCATTCCACACAGCCACCACTCTCTGAGTAAAGAAGTTCCCCCTCATGTTACCCCTAAACTTCAGTCCCTTAATTCTCAAGTCATGTCCCCGTGTTTGAATCTTCCCTACTCTCAGTGGGAAAAGCTTATCCACGTCAACTCTGTCTATCCCTCTCATCATTTTAAAGACCTCTATCAAGTCCCCCCTTAACCTTCTGCGCTCCAAAGAATAAAGCCCTAACTTGTTCATGTTCAACCTTTCTCTGTAACTTAGTTGCTGAAACCCAGGCAACATTCTAGTAAATCTCCTCTGTACTCTCTCTATTTTGTTGACATCCTTCCTATAATTTGGCGACCAAAATTGTACACCATACTCCAGAATTGGCCTCACGAATGCCTTGTACAATTTTAACATTACATCCCAACTTCTATACTCAATGCTCTGATTTATAAAGGCCAGCACACCAAAAGCTTTCTTTACCACCCTATCTACATGAGATTCTACTTTCAGGGAACTGTGCACAGTTATTCCCAGATCCCTCTGTTCACCTGCATTCTTCAATTCCCTACCATTTACCATGTACGTCCTATTTTGATTTGTCCTGCCAAGTTGTAGCACCTCACACTTATCAGCATTAAACTCCATCTGCCATCTTTCAGCCCACTCTTCCAACTGGCATAAATGTCTCTGTAGACTTTGAAAATCTACTTCATTATCCACAACCCCACCTATCTTAGTATCATCTGCATACTTACTAATCCAATTTACCACACCATCATCCAGATCATTGATGTACATGACATACAACAGTGGACCCAACACAGATCCCTGTGGCACCCCACTAGTCACTGGCCTCCAACCTGACAAACAACCATCCACCATTACTCTCTGGCATCTCCCATTCAGCCACTGTTGAATCCATCTTGCTACTCCACCATTAATACCCAACCATTGAACCTTCTTAACCAACCTTCCATGAGGAACTTTGTCAAAGGCCTTACTGAAGTCCATATATACAACATCCACTGCTTTACCCTCATCAATTTCCCGAGTAACCTCTTCAAAAAATTCAAGAAAATTAGTCAAACATGACCTTCCAGGCATAAATCCACGTTGACTGTTCCTAATCAGACCCTGTTTATCCAGATGCTTATATATATTATCTCTAAGTATCCTTTCCATTAATTTGCCCACCACTGACGTCAAACTAACAGGTCTATAATTGCTAGGTTTACTCTTAGACCCCTTTTTAAACAAGGGAACAACATGCGCAGTACGCCAATCCTCCGGTACTATTCCCGTTTCTAATGACATATGAAATATTTCTGTCATAGCCCCTGCTATTTCTACACTAACTTCCCTCAATGTCCTAGGGAATATCCTGTCCGGACCTGGAAACTTATCCACTTTTATATTTCTCAAAAGTGTCAGTACTTCCTCTTCTTTGAATCTCATAGTTTCCATAGCTACTCTACTTGTTTCCCTTACCTCACATAATTCAATATCCTTCTCCTTGGTGAATACCGAAGAAAAGAAACTGTTCAATATCTCCCCCATCTCTTTTGGCTCTGCAGATAGCTGTCCACTCTGACTCTCTAATGGACCAATTTTATCCCTCATTATCCTTTTGCTATTAATATAGCTGTAGAAACCCTTTGGATTTACTTTCACCTTACTTGCCAAAGCAACCTCATATCTTCTTTTAGCTTTTCTAATTTCTTTCTTAAGATTCTTTTTACATTCTTTATACTCCTCAGGCACCTTATTTACTCCATGCTGCCTATAATTATTGTAGATCTCTCTCTTTTTCCGAACCAAGTATCCAATTTCCCTTGAAAACCATGGCTCTTTCCAATTTTTACTATTTCCTTTCAACCGAACAGGGACATAAAGATTCTGTACTCTTAAAATGTCACCTTTAAATGTCCTCCATTTCTCTTCCACATCTTTCCCATAAAACAAACTGTCCCAATTTACTCCTTTTAAATCATTTCGCATCTCCTCAAAGTTAGCCTTTCTCCAATCAAAAATCTCAACCCTAGGTCCAGTTCTGACCCTCTCCATAATTATATTGAAACTAATGGTATTGTGATCACTGGCCCCGAACTGTTCCCCAATGCATACCTCTGCCACCTGACCCGTCTCATTTCCTAACAGGAGGTCCAGCACCGCCCCTTCTCTAGTAGGTACTTCTATGTATTGCTGCAAAAAACTATCCTGCACACATTTTACAAACTCCAACCCATCCAGCCCATTTACAGAATGTGTTTCCCAGTCTATGTGTGGAAAATTGAAATCTCCCACAATCACTACCTTGTGCTTACTACTAATATCTGCTATCTCCTTACATATTTGCTCTTCCAATTCTCGCTCCCCATTTGGCGGTCTATAAAACACCCCTCTAATTGTTGCTACCCCTTTCCCATTTCTCAGTTCCACCCAAATAGCCACCCTAGACGAGCCCTCTAATCTATCCTGCCAAAGCACTCCTGTGATATCTTCCCTGATAAGCAATGCAACACCTTCACCTCTTGCCCCTCCAATTCTATCACACCTGAAGCAACGAAATCCTGGAATATTTAGTTTCCAATCACAGCCCTCCTGCAACCATGTTTCACTGATCGCCACAACATCATACTTCCAGGTGTCAATCCAGGCTCTAAGTTCATCCACCTTTCTTACAATGCTCCTAGCATTAAAATATACACATTTAAGAAACCCACCCTCTCTTATTCTCTGTTTATTGTCTTTTTCTTCTCTCTCCCCTACATTTTGGGTCAGAGTGCTACCATTCTCTGCCTCCTGCCTCACACACTGAGGCCTGTTTTAAATGATGATAGGTGTTTAAGAAGGAACTGCAGATGCTGGAAAATCGAAGGTAGACAAAAATGCCGGAGAAACTCAATGGGTGAGGCAGCATCTATGGAGCGAAGGAAATAGGCAACGTTTCGGGCCAAAACCCTTCTTCAGACTGATGTGAGTCTTCAGTCTGAAGATGGGTTTCGGCCCGAAACGTTGCCTATTTCCTACGCTACTTAAATGATGATAGGTTTGGCAGTGGGGTGGAGGGTACCTGGTCAAGAAGGCCAAAGCAAATGGCAGGAGGACATTGGCCTACAGCAAAGTTGACAATGTCGTTCTGCCATATACCTTGAATGAACCATCAATGACAACATCAAATTATGTGTTCCTGATGAAAACATTCAAAATCCCAAATTCCCAATGGATCTAAATCTGAGCCAGGATATTGTCTGCACAAAAATGATCTAATCTCTGGGAAGGTAAGAACCTGAAAATAGTTCCCCCTGATCCCCCCCCCCCCCCCCCTCCCCCCTCCCCCTCCCCCCACATAAAACAAACCGAAGTACATTAAATCTAACGTTTAACAACACTAAAAATAACAAAAAGATGAAAAAAACGAACAGACTGCCGGCAGGACTGGCCATCTCCCCGGCGCCCCTGGTGGTCAAACACCACCCTTCCTTTGACACTGCACCACTCCACCTATGTAGGGTTAGTCCTTCCATTCCCTGACAAATTGTGTTCAGACGACTATTGATGTGTTGGGAGAAGTACATCCATCTCTATGTCAATGCGATCACAAATGAACATTGGCTATAGGCGCGATGTGCAGGCAGCATCCTGAGACAAAAAAAGTAAAAGGTCCTCCCAACCTATGCGAGTGAGCTTGTCTAAATGTAAACCAGCATCATCAGGACATTTTATTCAACAAATTGTAGATATTTCTATTTTGGAACAATAATCGCAAAGTTTTCTTCGCAACTGACAGTTGAATTGCTGCTGTAAAATATTCACGAAGCCAACATACAAGGGTGGCGTTTTAGACAAAGCTGCTTTAAGTCAGAATTAAAATTGCCTTCTATACTGAAATGAAGTGCATTAGATATCAGCGGCTAAGTTAAATTAAATTTTCCTGCCTGGAGATTCTCACTAAAGAAAAAATATACCAAAAAGACACTGGAACAAACCTCTAAATGGTTAAGAGTATTAACTATAAGGCAAGCCTGGACAAACTTGAATGTTTTCTCTGGAGCATCAGACTCTGAGGGGAGACCTCATAGAAGCGTATAAAATTATAAGTGGAATAGATAGCAGACAGTCTGAACCATTTTCCCCAGGGTGGATATACCAAGGGCTAGAGAGCGTTGCTTTTAAGGAGAGGAGCAAAGTTTAAAGGAGATGCACGCAGCAAGTTATTTACACAGAGCTTGATCGATGCCTGGAAGGCACTGTCATGGGTGGTGGTGGGGGCTGATATGATAGTGGCATTTAAGAGGCTTTTGGATAGACACAATGAAGCCCAGGGAATGGAAGAATATGGATCATGTGCAGGCAGATGGGAGTGTGTTGGCATGTTCGGCAGAGGCAGTGTGGGCTAAAGGTTCAATTTCTGTGTCCTGTTCTATACTGTTCTTGGTTCTGTTGATGGCCTATGGAGAAATGCTAAGACTAAATATATTGGGAGAAACAACTGGCTTCCTTCAAATGTTCGAGATGCTCTGACCACCATGCTGTAGCTTTAACACATGATTTTGCATTATGGATGGAAAACTTTCATTTTTCTAATTCATATCCATGCATACAACAAATAACCACTCTTGATTCCCTCTTGAAGGATACTGACATTTTGCAGTAATGTCAAGGCTGCAGGGTTTCCTGGATATATGGGTGGTGGCAGAATGCTCTTTTTTTCATCACCATTTAGTTTGCAATTTTGTATTTAAGAGGTTTACAGTTAATTTAATGGCCCATTAACATTTCTCATTTGTTGCTAATGACACACTTGAAATTGACACCAGACACATGTAAATCTCAGTTTTGCAAAGGTTGCTTTTTTTTAAACCCTGAATTGGCGTTGACTTAACCGTCAAAAGTAACACTAAACCATGTATCACTGAAGGACTAAGTCAATATCCTAAATTACAATGGGTCCGTGCAGCTAAATCTCGCCCAGGGATATGTCAATTGTCAGCACACCAGAAAATATAACCTAGTAATTGGCTTATCCCTTTCTGCTTGTCTTTGTATAAACTAATTTATTTGTAGAAATGTGTTGGAAAGATTTGTCATCATTTTGTTTTCTGTCTGAATAAAAGTGTGTTTGATTATCTTATGCAGGGATGTGATTCTCCAAGGTTTAGAATGGGGCATACACCCTGCTAATGGGGATCTGCAAAATACATGTTTGGCACCCCAAAACCAAGCAGTAGGTAATGTGGGCCATTGACGACAGATGGGGTTACCATCATAACCTACTTAGCCTTGGTCTGATCCATTCCATTCCTTCCTCGCTGTAAGGACTAAAGAAAAACTATGTTGGGGAGTGTGACAGGAACCATTCAGCATTATAGAATCATAGAATCATAGAAAGTAGGTGCGAGAGTAGACCATCAGGTCCGTCGAGCCCGCACCGCCATTCACTCATGGCTGAACACTAAACAGACACACTTACCCACAAACAGTAGACACAAGACACAGAACACAAGACACTACCCTCCCCTCTATACCGCTATCACCCCTCTCCACCCCAAGAACCGCGTGATCTCCTGGGGGAGGCAAAAAACCGGATAAAAACCCAGGTCCAATTCGGGAAAAAAATCCGGGAAATTCCTCTCCGACCCCAATCCAGGCGATCGACACTTGTCCAGGAGATCACTCAGGTCTACTATACTAACCATACCTAGGTCCATATCCCTGCCCTCTCCCCGTAGCCCCTTATCCCCTTGGCAGCTAAAAAACCATCTATTTTTGACTTAAATAAATTTAACGTTTCTGCTTCCACTGCTCCCTGGGGCAGTGAATTCCACAAACTAACCACCCTCTGGGTGAAGAAGTTCTTCCTCATCTCAGTTTTAAAAGAGCCCCCCCTCACTCTGCAACTATGTCCCCTAGTTCTAGCCTCCCCGATCATTGGGAACATCCTCGGTGCATCCACCCGATCAAGGCCCCTCACGATCTTATACGTTTCAATGAGATCGCCTCTCATTCTTCTAAACTCCAAAGAGTAGAGTCCCAGCTTACTTAACCTTTCCTCATATGTCAATCCCCTCATTGCAGGAATTAATCTTGTAAACCTTCGCTGCACTGCCTCCAGGGCTAGTACATCCTTTCTTAAGTATGGACCCCAGAACTGTACACAGTATTCCAAATGTGGTCTCACCAATACCGTGTACAGCGCATTTAGATAAAGCACTTTCAGATGATTTTTACTACCCTTCCTTCCGTTTTTGCCCCTTTTACATCTAGAGCTTTATCTTCACACATTCTGGATCCTCCTGTCACATTTTGATTTTCCGCTTCCCTAGCCTCCCTTAGCTCACTGTACCCTTACTAAATCACTGTACCTTTAACCAAAAAGCAGAAATGCTAACCTGAGGTTGCACCCAATCAGCTGCTTCCTCTAGTCTGCTTCCACCAACCAGCGGCTTCCCCAGAAACCCTCCCTATGGAGTGTGGAACGTCACGGGATTTGGTAAGCTCTGACCCTCCACCGCTGTCTCCAACGGTCCTGGGTCTCTGTGAGAACAAGCCCCGTGCCCGATTCAAGCCCTCACCGCTCTGACCCTCCACCGCTGTTTATGAGATACCAAAGGAGAAATCACTGCACAGGACAATGAGAATCAATGAGAATTTATGAGCACCAAAAGCAGCTGAATACAACTGGACTTCTGCCAACTAATGTATTCACGCAATGCTCTTGTGCCTTCCAACCAAGCATTATTCTGTGAGGGCAAGCACAGAGGCTCACTCTCTATTCTTTTGAAGCTCCGTGCATCAAAAAAGCTATTGAAATATTTATAATCATGGCAGGAAGAGCCAAGTCCATAATTGCATTCACTTTTCCTGATATCCATCATCATGGATACCAATGTCTAGCCAACTCATTTCGTCCACACAATATTGAAAAGTAGCTGAATTCAGTGGGGACAGAAATGGCTGCAGCCTTGATAATGTCCGGCTTGTGTCAGTAATTTGCACATCTGAAAAAGCTAATCTATATGTGGATTTTTCCAGCATATATATATATATATATATATATATATATATATCACAAGCATCATTGGTAGTGCAGACTATTGTGCAGCAGTCACAATAGTAAGACATAGTTGTCATCAATAGTGATATTGTGTGACATTATTATAAAGGAAATTCTATGTAGTAATCATGTTATTGAAAGTTGCCCAGATGCCTGAACTAATATTTAAGATAATTTTTTGATCAAATCTCATTATGGAGGTTTGAAAATTATATGTGTAGGAAGGAACTGCAGATGCTGGATTAAACCGAAGATAGACACAAAAAGCTGGAGTAACTCAGCGGGTCAGGCAGCATGTCTGGAGAAAAGGAATAGATTGCGTTTCGGGTCGAGACCCTTTTTCAGATTATTTTATATTTCAGTAATTAGAATTCAGTATTTAATATAAAAGTTCAGTAAAATGCAATTATATTTCAGTTTAAGAGTAAAAACACATTTACGACACTTTAAGAACATTGAATTTTTTTAAAAGAATGTGATAACAAAGCAACTTTCCTATAAACCAAAATGATTTGCTGATATCTCTGGGATAAAGAAATTGGCAGTTCTTACAAAGTCTGGCATTTTTATGTGAATGCAGACTGAGTGATTAAACTGCCCCATGAAGAGGCCTAGGAAGTTTGATACCCCCTCCTTTCACTAGATACAACTACAATCTGCAACCTATTTATTTGGAAGAATGAAGCAGAAATGATAGGTGGAAAAGGGTACTATCATCTATTTAGCAGAGTTTACTTGACTATTCCTGAGGCTACTGATTCTATATCCATCACTACACTATACACTTGCTTGCAAACGTATGGTGTACAGTTTGCACAAGAATTCCCTTCTGTAAAATCTCTCCCTAAGGAAGACAACAGCAACATTGTAGGGTGATTCCAGCTCCCTCCAATCATACATCACCCTCATTTGACAGAGCACCATTCCACCTTTGCAAGGTTAGTCCTTCCATTCCCGGCCCAACACATTGTCATGTAATAAAAAGTACGTCCATCTCCACGCCAATGCCATCACAAATGAACATTGACTATAGGCGTGATGTGCAGCCAACAACTTGAGCAACCAGTACCTGAGAAAACAAGCAAGAAGTCCTCCCAACCTGTGCGACTGAGCTCGTAATTCTGCATCAGAACTTACTCTTCGGCAAATAGCAGTTATTCTATTTCAGAACAAAGATTGCAACTTATCCCACGCAACTGATATTTGAATTGTTGCTGTAAAATATTCAGATTGCACGTGCAAAATTGAAACAGTGGAATCCACTGTGTTGTTTATTTGCAATGAAAGGAGTCTCTATTGGAAATGTGGCGAACATTTAGACAAAGACATTCCTACAATGCGAGACTTTTCTGACCCACGCAAATACATAAGATGCCATGGTGCTGCTAGAATGCACCTTATCTTAAACAAAGGAAGCACAATGGCCCAATGTACCAATAAATCACAAAGGAATCAGCATTGCATGAAGGTAGTGGAGCATATTAAGCAGGTCTGCATGTTTCTGTTTTTTTCTTATTGATTTCATCATTAGGGACCCATTATGACATTTAACTAATTGACCAATGTCATAATAGGAAATTAATTGTCGTAATTTCTCGCATTATAGCAATAATTGCACTATAAATGTATTTTGTTGACCTTGACAAGTATTTGGACTCAGAAAAGGAAGTGATTGCTGCCACATGAGTGCAATATCTCTTTATTTAGGTTGCAACATCCAAATGATGTGTTAAGAAAACAAGTTAAAATGTGGTAAAGGTATGTCTGGAGCTGGGACAATGGTCAGAGCTTTGATATGTAGTCATAATAAATTAATACTTCTTTGCCAGATGGCGGGGACATGAATGAAATGAAATGTTCAGTAGATTAGATTTTTGACTATAATTTTTTTCTGATGATGCAATGTATTCAATGAAAGTGCTGGATCGGGCATTCTCAGAAGTTTCATTGTGGAGAGAAATCTTGACACTGTCAAGATTGGTAAAACTAAAGAAACCGGGTTATCAGACTGCTTTATATCTCCTGCTGGAAATGCAAATCAGGAGATATATAGACTGGCTCCAAACTCATGATTGTTTTTTCTCTACCATCAAGATCTACCCTGTAGACCAAGGGATCCCAACCTGGGGTAAATTTCGCCTACCCAGGGGGTAAATTTGATGATTCTGGATTTGTACATATTTTTTCTCATTGACTGACTGTGTTTGGTTCTGGTATACTGGTATCTGGTATACTGGTACATCATTAGTTGTTCATAAATAAGTGAAATAATATTGTTATGTGCTATTAAAGTTGCCCGGGGTAAAAGGTTGGGAACCCCTGCTCTAGACGGAAGACACATCCCAATAAATAGCATGAATTAAAAATGAGGATGCACAGGATGCCCAAGGGCATGTTGCAGCAGGAATGAAGACCATGTGCACAAATGAATGTCTTATAGCAATGGTCCTGTGCCTGAAACAATAAACTATTGCACAATGACCTGTCAGTGTGTGCTAACATGTAGATCAATTTCTTGTCCTGAATCTAGATACTTTGGCCAGGTCTAAGAATGTGATTCCTAAGTATGGATTTATGATAGGGAAATCATGCTTGACTAATCTTCTGGAATTTTTTGAGGATGTGACAAGTAAAATGGATGAAGGGGTGCCAGTGGATGTAGTGTATCTAGACTTTCAGAAAGCCTTTGATAAGGTCCCGCACGGGAGACTGGTGACTAAAATTAAAGCACATGGTATTGGGGGTAGGGTGTTGACGTGGATAGAAAATTGGTTGGCAGACAGGAAGCAAAGAGTAGGAGTGAACAGGTCCTTTTCAGAATGGCAGGCAGTGGCGAGTGGAGTGCCGCAAGGCTCGGTGTTGTGGCCGCAACTGTTTACCTTATATATTAATGATTTGGAAGAGGGAATTAGGAGCAACACTAGCAAGTTTGTGGATGACACAAAGCTGGGTGGCAGTGTAAACTTGGAAGAGGATGTTGGAGGTTGCAGGGTGACCTGGACAGGTTGAGTGAGTGGGCAGATGCATGGCAGATGCAGTATAATATAGATAAATGTGCGGTTATCCACTTTGGCGGCAAAAACAAGGGGGCAGATTATTATCTCAATGGGGTTAGATTAGGTAAGGGGGAGGTACAGCGAGACCTGGGTGTCCTTGTACACCGGTCACTGAAAGTTGGCGTGCAGGTACAGCAGGCAGTGAAGAAAGCTAATGGTATGTTGGCCTTCATAACAAGAGGATTTCAGTATAGGAGTAAATAGTTCTTCTGCAGTTGTATAGGGCTCTGGTAAGACCACATCTGGAGTATTGTGTACAATTTTGGTCTCCTAATTTGAGTAAGGACATCCTTGTGATTGAGGCAGTGCAGCATAGGTTCACGAGATTGATCCCTGGGATGGCGGGACTGTCATATGAGGAAAGATGGAAAAGAATAGGCTTGTATTCACTGGAGTTTAGAAGGATGAGGGGGCATCTTATAGAAACATATAAAATTATAAAAGGACTGGACAAGCTAGATGCAGGAAAAATGATCCCAATGTTGGGCGAGTCCAGAACCAGGGGCCACACTTAGAATAAAGGGGAGGCCATTTAAGACTGAGGTGAGAAAAAACTTTTTCACCCAGAGAGTTGTGAATTTGTGGAATTCCCTGCCACAGAGGGCAGTGGAGGCCAAATCACTGGATGGATTTAAGAGAGAGTTAGATAGAGCTCTAGGGGCTAGTGGAATCAAGGGATATGGGGAGAAGGCAGGCACGGGTTATTGATTGGGGACGATCAGCCATGATCACAATGAATGGCGGTGCTGTTCTGTTTGTAGTTTGTTTGGTTGTTTGTTTGTCTTTTTGCACAAAGTCCGCGAGCATTGCCACTTTACATTTCACTGCACATCTCGTATGTGTATGTGACAAATAAACTTGACTTGACTTGACTTGCTGGCTCGAAGGGCCGAATGGCCTCCTCCTGCACCTATTTTCTATGTTTCTATGTATGTTTGCTACAGCTAAGAAATACATTTTAAAAATGCTATCAAATATTTTGAGTTTTGGAATTAAAAGTTGTCTTTAAATGGGAACTTTTATGTTAAGGTATTTTTCAAGCAATTGAGAGAAAAAGATGATCAGACTAATATTTCCTGAATGTACACCATTAAAAAAAAAAGATCTACTTAAAAAAAAAAAATCAGATTATGTGACATACTGAATGTTGATGAAATAATAGGTAGAACCTGCTGGAGCCAAGGATGACCCTAATGTTGATGAGGCTTTCATGTCTGGAATCAGCAGCAGCTTCTAATTTAGCCACAAGAGGGCAGCCTTAAACAAGTGTGCTATTGGACTTGGCTCATCATTAATGTGCCTGCAGTAAGCAGCAATTCCTATGTGCTGCACTGAGAGTAAAATTCCATGTGTTTGTCTTAAAATATCACAACAAATAACCTCTTTAAGCAGTTTGTTCGCTTGCTCATTGGATTCTATTCTGTTCATATTCTGTTCAAGATGTTGACATATGGGTCTGGGCCGTGAATCGGGTTCCTTAATTTTTTTTCTTTGCTTCATTGCTGACGATTTCTGCTTGGGCAGAGGACCGGCAGCTGTGGAACCCAAAGTATAGGTTGTTCAGCCTTCAGTCCCATTTACCGCTGATTAGTGTCCTGATTTATGTGTGTTTGTTTGTCACTTGTTACTCTTCTGTTCCTGGCTGCCAAACATCGATTAATCTCAGAGTTAAGATTAATAACCTCAATGGAATGTGTTATTTGTTTGCTGAAAAAAGTTTTAAACTATGACCACACTTTTGTGTGTAAATGTGTTTCCTCACTTCTCTCCTCAGTCTTGACCTTATCAACTCCTCTTAGGTTCACAGAGGAACCTTTTTCTCTCTAACCACCCTTTCCATTTCCCTAACTACCTGGCAAATTTGCTGAGTTGTGTCCAATGAAAATCACAGCCCACCCTAGCAAATTATGCAAGTGGATGGGTGGCAACACCATAGAAAGTGTAGCCCAGGTTCCTGTCTGCTCATAGCTAAGTGAGTGTTTGAAATGGGTCTGGTGAAGGATCAATGAGTTCTAAATGCAAGGTGAAAGGGTGACTATATATTTCTCATGCCCCACTTTCTCACTTTCTTTTTCTCTCTTTCTCTTTTTCTCTCTTTCTTTCTTTCTTTCTCTCTCTTTTTATCTCTCTCTTTCTCTTTCTCTCCCTTTTCACTCACTTTTCTGTCTCTTTTTCTCTCTCTTTCACTTTCTTTCCCCTGTGGCTGGAATGCCTGAGTTTACAAGGAGTAGGCTCACAAGGTGTAGGCTCACAAGGTTCAAGTAGGCCAAGTCAGCTAATTGGACCCAGCTGTTACCAATGATGCTGAAGACTGGCCTCTCCTGGCTTGTCTGCCAGTGGTGGGGATCGAAGTTGCATCCTACGTAGGGGGCACTATAACAATGGGTAGACTGGGACTCTTCTTTGGAGGATGGGAGGCTGAGGGATAACCATATTAAGGTGTACAAGATCACGAGGGGCATGGATAAAGTGAACAAAGTATTTCCCCCCAGGGTAGAGGATTCTAAAAATAAAGGGTATAGGCTTTTGGTTTAAGAGGGGGGCATCCTTTTCTCTCAGATGATGTTAATTCTGGACAAATTGGGGAGACCAGGACACTAAAATTGAGTAAAGGCTTCTGGGCTGCTAGGCCATTTGGTCAATTTAAATGTGCCTTCTGCAGAACTAGGACAAGCTGCAGAATGGTGGCAGTTTGTCTAGAGCCTAGTTAAGAGCTGCAGGAAGAGAATGGAACATCTGCAGATCCTGGCAATTAGGTGCAAATTGCAGGGAATGGATTGGATGAATGCAAACCAGACATATACATTGTAAATAATGTTGCAAAGCTTTACTTTGCTAGATGTTGATTGGATTAAGTATTGAGCCTTGTCTGGGTTTCTTGAATATCAAGGCACATGTTGCGATGTTTGCTTCCTCTCAGAAGCTCCATTTGAATACATTGTATTAGTCACTGTATTATTGGGTTGGGGAAATGCCTATTATGTACTGGGTTAATCGATATCAGTTATTGGACTATAAAGAGACCACCCCCATGCGTTTTGGCCCCTCAAGGTTCAGGGACCTATAAGAGGCCACTCCCATGAGGTCCTTTGTTGATCTTCTGGGAGAACGCTTGGGACTGCATGACATTCTGGAGTGTCTCTGCTTGAACAAAGCTAAAGAGGGCTTGGTCAGGCAGATACGAGGATCGAACAGGTTAGGTACAGTAGTGGGAACTGTAATTGTGTTTTATCAAAATAAAGATTAGTTGCGCAACTGCTTGACTCGGTGATTTTTGACTGAAACTAGACTGGGGGGAAGCTTAGAACGAGCTGTTTACAATGGTAGTCCATATCTGGGAAGAGCTTCCAGAAGAAGCTACAGAAGTGGAAACAATTGTAATGATTAAAATGCATATGGACAGATGTATAGACAGGAAGAGTTTAGAAGGCTATTGGCTAAATAAGGCACATGTGACAAGTTCAGTATGCCCACTTAGTTGGAATAGACAAGGTGGGCTGTCGGGCTTGTTTCTATACTCTATAGCTCTCTGACACTATGGTCACCAAACTATCCCCTGAGATGGAGAAGTAAAAACTGTTATGATAGTGAAAGCAGGGTGGAACTTGGCAGTAAGGATAATAATTTGTTTTGAGTTTGTGTAGGAAGCAACACTGGTATAATCATTAATGTACATAGGGGAAAAAGTGAATGAAAGTGAGCAGAATTGAAAGAAACACTGTTCCACAAATTACATAGAAACATAGAAACATAGAAATTAGGTGCAGTAGGCCATTCGGCCCTTCGAGCCTGCACCGCCATTCAATATGATCATGGCTGATCATCCAACTCAGTATCCCGTACCTGCCTTCCCTCCATACCCTCTGATCCCCTTAGCCACCAGGGCCACATCTAACTCCCTCTTAAATATAGCCAATGAACTGGCCTCGACTACCCTCTGTGGCAGGGAGTTCCAGAGATTCACCACTCTCTGTGTGAAAAAAGTTCTTCTCATCTCGGTTTTAAAGGATTTCCCCCTTATCCTTAAGCTGAGACCCCTTGTCCTGGACTTCCCCAACATCGGGAGCAATCTTCCTGCATCTAGCCTGTCCAACCCCTTAAGAATTTTGTAAGTTTCTATAAGATCCCCTCTCAATCTCCTAAATTCTAGAGAGTATAAACCAAGTCTATCCAGTCTTTCTTCATAAGACAGTCCTGACATCCCAGGAATCAGTCTGGTTCTATGGACTACCATTGCCTGTCCTTTAAATTCCACATAAAGGACAGGCAATGGCAAAGCCAGGCAATTTATCATAGACTCACCTTTGATTTGGAGTTGTTGAATGTAAGAGTAAGTTTAATCAGCTGTGTTTATTGCATAAAGATCCTTTCCAAAGTTTCTATTCTAGTTAATTGTTTTTTTCTTTTCTTTTCTAGAGCACTCAAGTGGAATCTCATCCTTTAAACCAATCCGATCACACATTGTCATCCCTACAGCTCATGTTATGCCTTCTACCTCCAATCCCTCATTAACCAGGCCTGGAAAACAAGACAGACCTACCTGTTCTAAAGGGAATCTTTTTCAGACGTTGCCTGGGAAGCCTACAAATATTTTTATACTGAACCCTTCTTTAGACATGAAGGACCCCCGACCCATCAGGAAATGGTCATCTCTCTCCAAACTCAGTGGACCAGGAAAGGAAAGTCCTGACGGTGATGTTTCTGGCAACGGGAACTTTGTAAGCAGCATCGTCACTGTATCAAATTGTAACGCAAAACTCTGCACATATGGGGGCAATGTAACGGAAAACTGTATACATCCCAACACGGAATATTTGAAAAGCCAAGACACAAAAAGTTGGAATACATCTACCAAAGAGTCCCCCCAGAACCAATATCCACTTTCTGATGGGCAGTACAAATTTGAGAGTCTTTATAATGCTGCAGGTGACTCCTCTTTGTCAGAGTCAACGTCTAGTAAAAAACCCTCAGATTTAGCATTCAGTGCCTTCTCTGCAACCAAAGCAACCAAAGATGCCAGGGAGACCTGTGGACCAAGACATGGTTTTACTTCTTTAGAGCATCAGCCTGCTTTCGGGACAACAGCACCCACTTCTCTGAGGACTCAGCTGTGGCTTAGCGACCAGATGCTAGCCTCTACTCTTGGCCTTCGACCTGCAGAAAGATCTTGTGCTATCACTGGTTGCCAGCTCAAACAGCGGCAGCAGCAACCGTGGCAAGAAGCTGATCACATGCAGGTAAGCATTTTTTTTTAAAGTGCAATGTTTCTCTGAAGTTTCTCTGAATGATGCATCTGGATTACACCAAAATCAATTAATGCTTGAGAGTCAATAACAGGAATATGTTTGTCAGAGGGAATATTTGGACTTCCTTGTTAAATGATAAAAAGAAGAATGAGTGTGCAATGGTCTGCCTGTTCAGAGTTTCTGGTTTGATTATAGAAAAGGTATGAAAATCAGCATGTAAAGCATACTCCTTGATGACACTTTTACCTTTACTGGACTCATTTGCAACAGCTGCAGTAAAGGAATGCGTTTCATAAGTGGTATGTTTCATAAGGCTCCATCAGTTATACTGTTGTTAACTTTGGGCTGGTTTCTAATAATCACCATCTTTTTATTGTTAGGCAGGTGGTTCCAAGTGTAAGGAGGACTTTAATTCAAATGGTTTTATCAATTGGGTTGCATGGATGAATTATCAGCTCAACAGACATACTGCAAGGCAGCCTAGAAAGGTAATAATGGCTAGTAAAGCAATGATTTCATCACAGTACAGATGGTGCTAAAAGTGGTCTCCAGTTTCTCTGCTCCTTTTCCAATAGCTGGTTTGTGATTCCATTAGTCTTAAACTAGCTTTCCATTACATGTTCAAGTGAGTTCATTCACATTTGGGATGGGTACAAAGTTTATAATTTTAATTTGCGAAGAGCATTAAACAAATCTTATTCCTGTTCCATGAACTTGGCTCTGAACATATGTTTCAGAAGTAGGAAGTTTTTGAAAGTAAAGTCTTTCCGAAACCTACAGACCTCTAAAGGGGCAAATGCCATGTGCTTTCTATTGCCTTTGAGGAAACCATCTGATTTAAGAATTTAAGGGTGGCACAGTGCACTGGTTTACTCCAACATTCTAAATATAACAGGTTTGTATGTTAATTGGCTTGTCTATATTATCCCTAGTGCGTAGGATAGAACTCGTGTATGGGAGATCATTGGGGACTCGGCGGGCCGAAGGATTTTGTTTCCACACTATCACTAAATGAAACTAAAGAAAATCCAGGCATCAAACCCAAAACCAAGTTTCAGCAAGAACAATATGTATTAAATTTCCCATCACTTTGGGGAGCAAAATCTGAATAAACTAGAATTTTCCACACAGCTGATGACACATTCTTGTAACTGGGCTCCCTTGACATATGTTGGTCTAATTTTAATTTAAGTATCACACCTGGATCTTAAATTAATGCGGGGTATTATTAAGTATTATTTTGAAGATAACTCTGAAGACTGCACATTTTAGTCAAAGCAGGTCACGTGCTCGACAAGTCCGAGATTAAAAAATATAGATCTGAATGTCATGTTCAACTTGAAATAGTCACTTGATGCTATCTTTCTGGAAATTGGATTTCCAGGCGACAAACGAAATTCCTTGACCTGATTCTCTGGAGCAACTGTCATGGATAACATTTATGGAAAATTTATCATATTGCAGTAAGATTTAGATTAGTTATGGGAAAAGACAATGAGAAATCTGGAGTGAAATATTTAATTGGAAGAAAACTAGTTTTACATAGTTGTTTCTGCTGAAACACTGAACAGAATCATGGAATCATACAGCATGAAAACTGGCCTTTTGGCCTGATGAGTTAGTTTAGTTTATTTATTAGCATGAGGTACAGTGAAAAGCTTTTGTTGCGTGCTAACCAGTCAGTGGAAAAACAATACATGATTACAATCGAGCCATTCACCGTGTACAGATATATGATTAAGGGAATAATGCGAATAAATGTTGTTGTAAGAGTGGAGATTTAAATGTGTGGCGAGATTGTAATGTGTGATTGCAGATCCGCTTCTGCGACGAGCACACGGATAATCACCTGGGTGTGGGCACCATCTTTCAGGCTGACCACATGTTATAACATGTTTGCCTGTATTTGGTTAATATCTATCAAAATCTGTCCTATCCATGTACCTGTCTGAAACTCCATTGAACTCCATTTGGCATTGTGTCCACCTGTTAAGTCTTCCGCCTACAGCTCTTTCCATGTACTCACCACCCACTGTGTGAAAAATTGCCCCTTGGGTTTTAAAAAAAATCACTCCCCTCCTGCTTTAAACCTTCGCCGTCTAGTTCTGGATTCCTTTAACTTAGAGAAAAAGATTAATGGATCCTTGGCTTTCCTTTTCTAAATTCACCAGCAGGCTCCTCAGTATAGCTATTTCTGAGAGCAAGATTTTTGTTCTGGCACCATTGAATCAAATTCTTCATCACCCTGCCATCCTTGGCACCACTTTCAGGGAACTATTTACTGACAATGTTTGGTCTGTGTTCTCCAATACTCTCTGGGGCCTTACTGTCTACTGTGCAAGTCCTGCCATGGTTTGACTCACCAAAATGCATCATAGTTGTCTGAGTTAAATTCCATTTGCCATTTCTCAGCCCGCTTCCTTAGTTGATCACAATCCTTTTGTAAACATAGACAGCATTCCTTCACTGTCCATCACACCAGAAATGTTCGTGTGTCATCTTCAAACTTAATAACCAAATTAACTGCATTATCATCCAAATTGTTAATACATATAATACAGAACAGAGGAATCAGCACAAATCGCTATGGGCTACTAGTAGTCACTGGCCTCCAATCAGAAAAAACATACTCCATTATCACTCTCTGACTCCTTCTACCTGACAGAATCTGAGAGAAATTGTCAGATGTTAAATCTCCACCGAAAGGAAAAAAATATATATAAATGATGTCCTGCAACTACCTGGACTGAAAGAACGTGGGCAAATAAGCCAATCATTGTCAGCACGAGCAGTGGACGGTGAATCAAATATCAATGTTTGGCATCTTCCTTGTTGATTATTTCACCTGTGTGAACAACGATTAGATAACAAGTTAAAATTAGAAATATGAAGAATATAAAGTTTGATGTTGAAGCGGATGGAGACTGCTAGACAATTTCTGGAGTGAATCAAGAGACATCAAAGTGAAACCTTTTTGCACATTGCCATCTGTTTTTGGTTGTGTCATTATTTTTGGGAAATGTGAAATGTTTTCAGAGGTGTAGCGTAATATAAATAACTGTCAGAAAATAACATAGCAATCATTTTAAAGCCAAAATGCAGAACTTTAAGAGTGGATGTTGTTCTAAAGAGCACTCTACTCCTGTTCAGGGTCTCTTCTTGTTAATTAAATTTCCATTTTGTGTAAGAAATAACTGAAATAATGCAAGCAGAGCAAGATATGAAAGTGCTCATGGAGTATAGAATGATCCAAGTTGCTTCTCCAGTTTAGTGTTTCTTTTACAATTTGCATATTCATTTAAATGTGAAGAAATGTTAAAAAGAGTAATTACATGGCAGGAGGTATCCTGTCCATCACATCCACACTGGTCCAAGCAGTCCAAAAGGTGATTTTCTACCTGAAGTGTACTGTGGATTGCAGTCGTTGTGGGGGTAGTGAGAGGGGGAGAGATGGGGAAGATGACAGACTGTGACTCTGACAAAGATTAATGATATTATCTGCACAGACCCAATGGAAGCATATTAGTGTAGTGCTGAACAAGGCCTTCTTCATTTTCTATTTGTAAATAGTTGTCGAAGTGTAATTGTACGGTATTGCAACTAAGGCAATTAAGGATTAATGAATGATGCAGCTACTATGTAACCCATGTACATAGTGATGTTTCTATTACCTGTAATAAAGACCTTTGTTTTTTTAATTAACTGGGGAGTACAGTAAGGTGTAAAGGCCTCTGAGTTTCTCCAGCAATTTTGTGTACCTTCGATCTTCCAGCATCTGCAGTTCCTTTTTGAACAAGGTGTAAAGGCCTCTTTGTTGAAGTGATCTTTCTTGGCAAGCGACTTGTCTGCTTATTATTTAGACAGAGATTGAATAAAGATGAGCGAGGCCAATGTAGTATAATTCTTAAGCAGATGAAGAGAAGAGAGCACATGTTTAAGGTGAGAGGAACATAAATTAAAGATGTTTGGGGCAAGTTTCTTTGCACAGGGAGTGGTGAGTGCCTGGAAGCCGCTGTCAGCGGTAATGGAGGAGGCAGATATGATAGTGGCATTTAAGAGGCTTTTAGATAGGCACGTGGTTATGCAGGGAATCAAGGGATATGGATAAGGTGCAGGCAGATGACATTAGTTTAACTTTGGTGCAGGCATTTCTAAAGCTTTCTAATAAGTCTGGTATTTCACTTGTGCAAGCACCCGCATCCTCTTAATCATTCTGAAGGGAAGGTCTTGCTCTCGTGAACTCTGTTTCTCAAGAGAGCTGGCAGGTGGTTGGACAAAAAATAGACCCGTGGAATGTTCGCTGAAACAACATCAGTTGTTGGCTCTGGCCCATGTGGTGTGTGATATGAATCAGAATATTGATTGCAGATTCTGGTCACTACCCCGTCTGCTCCCTCTGAGTCAGACATCTGTATCAGTTGGCACAGGAGGTCTGACCATCACGAGTATCAAGAGGTTTGGACTCCATGGCATGGTCCAAAGCAGGATCTGACCATAATACTGTGCAAGACATGTGAGCATTGGCATGTTGCCTGGAGATTGCCGTTACTTGGCTCAGGATCTTCTATCACTCTACCGTGATCACCTCATGGAGGGAAACGGATGCCTAACTTTTGCATGGATCACCAAGATAAGGGCTGAGAACTGTCCAGGAATAAACACTGCCATTTCCACCCAACATTATGAGGTGGAGGCAACAGAGACCGAGTGACTGCACCTGATAAGAGGAATTATGGGGGGAAAAAAACAAGGAACGATTATTAATTTTCAGAGGATCAGTAGGTTGCAACTCACTGATGTAAAAGTCAGGAGGCATTCCAGGGGTATGTGCCCAGCTCTGCCATCAGTCAGGTTACGCCATGTTGCAGGGGGGCAGTGAGGAGAGGAAGGTCAGGTGAGTCATATGATGGTTTCATCGATCATTCAGATCGGGCCAGCCCATTACCTTTTCCTATACCCTATGAATTTTCAGTCTGAGAAATGAAACTCGAACATGTATGGGTGATAACTGTTTTAATACTTTTTTTATTTCAAGCTCATTAACAAAGATTAGCCACACTTTTGTATTGTGCAATGACTCACAATGTACATAAATATTGAAACAAGGAACTGCAGATGCTGGTTTACACGAAAAGGACACAAAGTGCTGGAGATTCACGGCCAGTCAGGCAGCATCTCTGGAGAACATCGATAGGTGACGTTTCAAGTTAGGACCCTTCTTCAGACCAAAGAAGGATCCCAAACTGAAAATATCACCTATCCACGTTCTCCAGATATGCTGCCTGACCCGCTGTGATACTCCAGCACTTTGTGTCATTTTAGACATAAGTTGTTGTTACAAATTGACCAATGTATCCACAAATCTTTTGAGTGTAGCACCATGGAAACCAACCTTGACCGGTTTTATGGGGAAAATGTTGTTGACCAAAGAGATACCAGTGGCAAAGATAGGTGCTGCTTCCAGCAAAGGCATGTCTTGAGTTTTTTCCGTGTCTGGTTGAAACTTTCTCTGATCTCAAAGGAGTTTTGATGACAAGGAATGAAACTCAAAAACGCAACTTGCCGAAGAGTTCACACAAATTTAATTAACCCTGGTGCTTCAGCATTTCACCCGCAATGGAGTGATTTCAGTGTCAGAATCTCCCAGCATCTTATACATTCTGTGTTTGTAGAAATTCTTGCAGAAGGTTTCATTCTTGAGGTTTCATTTCTAAAGAGGCTTCCTAAGGCAACATTGACTACATTACTCAAATACACAGGCCTTATTGCATTGAACAGGAGTTACATTTCTGTAAAGAATTTTTCTTTCAAACACCAATTCACCTTTGAGCTAAAAGGTTTCCTCATAGGATTATAATGTGATTTCCATGCTGTGAGAATTATTCAGTTTCTCTTAACTGGAAGTGCCTTAAAGGTTGTGAAGCTAACACAAAGCTTGAATTCTTCCGAGTGTGATATGTTCGTGCCCTTTGTTAAAGTGAACAGAGTTTGGACATTCGGTTAATTTTCAGTTTTCAGCTGGGTGTATGTCTGAAGTTCATCTTTGGTCACTGATCCTGAATGGGCCTTGTGGTGTTTGTCTGCCAACCATTTAATGTCACCCGATATCATGCCACACCTTTAATGCTCATGACCAAACATGACTCTTTGTCCAAAACCGCCTTGTATTTAGTTCCTTGGGGAGCACTGGCTCCAGAATATCGGAATATTGATGTGCACAACATGGATGTAAAATTGATACCATTATTCTACATTCATCTGATTACATGCGACCATTAAGTGTTGTTAAATGCAATTCAGTTTATGTTTCGGTTAACACTATATTGAATCTGAGCTTTGGGCACTAGATGGTGCAATAAATAGTACAAAATCTACTCTGGAATAAAACCACCTTTCTGTCCTTGGAATGTTGGTAAGGCTACCATTTACTGCCTGACCCTTGTTTCTCTGAAGGAGCCTGAGAGGGAGAATACTGAATGTGTTTTGTGGTATTTATTGTACATCCATCATTACCTCTGTACCATTGGAACAGGGATTAAATCCTTGAGGCCTGTTGATTAAGAAACATTGTGTAGAGAAGCTGAAATCAAATATTGTGGGCAGAAATCAGGAGAGGACTTTTGATTGATTTTAGAACATCATTAACACAGTGCCCGTTTTCCTCTACCTTGATTGCTTGAGTATTGGATTCCAGATATAATGAGCTCAGATATCCTTATGGAGTTCAATATCAAATCATGTTTCCAAAGATTCTCACCATTTTGAAATAATTCAATGGTACACCTGAGCAAAAATGCACATTTGAATGATGGACCAATGGTAAACACAATGAACTCTTATTGATTACCAGTCAGATAACATCCCTAAATTCTGATTTGATACATATTCAATGGATTATGAAAGAAAATTATTTCACGTGGTTGCCTTGTGAATTTATTGGGGATGTTCCTTGGAGCAGATCATGCATTTCTAATAGCTTTAGTATTTCTTAATGGGTGCTTATATCACAGGCTATGTTTGTACATTTTAAAAATAGTAATCATTGCAAAGGCCTTTGTAGAAAGTGTGCACCTTTCTCTGACGTGGATCTCAATAGATGACAGATAAATGGTTCATTGTGATTGAGTCCATCTTCCCATTCTGAAAGCTGCAGTTGCCGCAGTGAATTTTCTCAGAGAATTACAGGAAAATATGAATTACGCAGAAAATAAAAATCACATGAGTTTAACGATAATAAACATTAATAACAATACAATGACAATGAGAAGGAAATTCAAAAGCAGGCTGAAACCTCTATTATTTGTCAGGTAATCCATTTTGTCTATTGATTTGCACCAGTGCATCCACAACCTTGATGGAAAGTGAGGAATTATGTTATATGTCCTGTCGTAGCAACGATTGGTGTCTCCTTATTTTAGTCGTCTGAAGCATCCACGTCATCATTCCAGCTTATGGTCATTTTCTCTTTATCCGCTTTCTTTCTTCATTCCTCACTTTTGCAAAGCAAGTTATATTGTGAGAGGTGCTGGGAAGGCAAGATGGACATATTTATAAAATGTAATTGCCACTCAATAGGAAGAACCACATTTAAATGTTAACTACATTTCCAAATGTAAGTTTTACTGGTCACTCTAGTTATATTGTATTAAATATTTATTAATACCATGCACTTCACTGGGCTTCCTTCATTTGAGAATTTGAAGCCCTATTTAAATACTGGCTAAGTAATCTTTTATAAGGAATTATTTTCCTATCTTTAATTCCTTGTTTGCTCTCTATACCTGCAGCTGCCCCTCTCTAATACCTCACCCAAAAACATAATTAATTACATAACTAAAAGTTAACCGTTTCCTGGATAAGCCTCTCGTGTTGTTGCTTTCCTGCTGTTGGAAAAAGCAAACTGAGGAGGAAAGCCTAATGCTTTCCAGACACTGTTTCAGTTGCTACCATATAAAGTAATTCCAATTCTACTCAAGCTTAAAGTAAAGGTACATTTCAACTCTTCCAAGAGAGCCATGAAGGAGTAGTTTTACATTTTATTTTTAAAAGTGCATGGATGACGTTTGTGGCCATTTAAGGTAAAGTGAAAAGTTCTGTTGTCACTGAACAAATAGGAAACATGCCATAGTATGTAAAACATTCATTGTGTGCCTGTTCTCCAATAATAATAATACATCATCACATTAAGAATCTGAATCGAATATGTTGTTGTGCATGATTTAACTTTATCTCTCCCTGAGGCAATAACTGAACTGTTTATTGTGATTCTGAATTATTCAGGTTCATAAACAAAGTCACATTGATTCTAGGATAAAATATATATCTGCAACAACATTAAAATTATTTTAACAGATTTTGGGGTGCACGGTCCCATCAACTTCTCACATATTCATGAACCATGTTGGATAGAACCTAGAACAGTAATGGACAATGTCTGTGCCACATGTGATACCAAGATAAACTAATCTTCTCTGCCTGCACATGATCTTTATCTCTGCATATCCGTGTGCCTATCCAAAGGGTACTTAAATACCACTATCATATCTGCTTCCATCACCACCCCTGCCAGTGCATTCCAGGCATGCACCACCTCTGTATGGAAAAAAAAACTACCCCGCACATCTCCTTTAAACTTTGCCTCTCAGCTTACAGCTACATGCTCTGGTCTTTGAAATGTTCTATTTTAGGAATAAAAGTCCTGGATATCTATTCCTTCTATGTTTCTCATCACTTTATATACTTCTACTAGGTCACCCCTCAACCTCCAGATGTAGAGTACTTCTGATAATACTGTATGTAGAAACATATCTAAACTACACTTTTTTTTTAGGTCAATTCAACTTGTAATCGGTGTTTTGTGTGTGTGACGGTATGCACTGATACAACCTACCTAACAAGTTTAAAAAATAGATTACAATAGTCAGTAGAGTTGCATGAATGGTTGTATGCATATCACCACCTTTCCATCTACAAAAAAAAGCAGTTTGCAACAAAATGTTTCAATTGGAGGACATTTAGTTTCTGCAAAGAAAAAGATTTTCTGACCCAAAAGGTAGTATGTAGCTACAATAAAAGCACATAATGTGCGCTTCGACAGAAGTTCCACAAACATTTAACCTTTTATAATCTTTATTTCCTACAATGTGGCAGGAAGCCATTCCCCCTCAGAATGTGGGACAAGCAGAGGAAAGGTTCTTGTGCGCACAAAACTAAGCAAGTTTATTATACTCTGTTTGATCCCTTAGAATTGGTCCCTTTAATTGGTGCGCAATCTTTTCCTACAATGTTAAGAAGGGAATATCTGAAGTACATCTAATGCATGGAATTTAATTTCTGATTCTTGATGAATAAAGACAACAGTATGGGAATGGGGAGAAAACATGTTGGGGCTAAGCTATGATTTTATTGATTGTCGGAAAGGTTTGAGATGCTGATTTGGCTTACTCCTGCTCCTGTATTTCGTGTTTTTATTCCAATCTACTTCAATGTAGTCCCATCTGTGAGTTCCTAAACACATAAAACTGTCCAAATGTTAGGATTAAGCCATGATTACGATTTTGGTTAGCAGAGATGCAGCGATTGCTAGATAAATTAAGAACACTTAATTTGCATCCACCATATCCACGTTTGTTGGTATTTCAATCAGTCTAGGGATGAATTTGTCAGTTGCAATGACAAGGTTCTAAGGTGAGAGTGTGGTTACATTATCTGTTCAGAAAATGCACCATAATTGAAATATTGCACCAGAAGCCACAGGCTTTCCATACATTAATATCCATTCTTCATTTTATTTTCTACATTTCATATTCAGAATGTATAATTTTGGAATCCAAGGTTCTTTATTTTTAGATAGAAGTTGTTTCACTTAGCAATGTCTTGCTTTTATTTGGAGATGTCCAGACAATGCCTATAATTGGTGGGCAGATCTGCAGGTATTATGATCAGTGAAGCAACAGTCCGTTATAGTGGTGAGAAATGTTATTTCATGATTTAAAAAAAAGTCACATTCTTGATGAATAAAGACAATGAGACAATGTAGAACAGGCATTTTCAATTGTGTGAAAATGACAATGAAAATGATTTACCTGTTGTGTGTTTAAGAAGGAACTGCAGATGCTGGAAAAATCGAAGGTAGATAAAAATGCTGGAGAAACTCAGCGGGTGGAGGCAGCATCTATGGAGCGAAGGGATAGGCGACGTTTTGGTCGACGAAATGTCACCTACTTCTTCGCTCCATAGATGCTGCCTCACCCGCTGAGTTTCTCCAGCATTTTTATCTACCTGTTGTGTGTGCTGCTTTGTTGTAGCTCATGTTTGTCTGGATGAATACTAAGTCCAGATGGCCTATTCAGAGGCCTTGGTGAAACAATCCTTGAGCTAATCGCTATGAATGGCCCAAGAATGGGATCCTGGCAAGTACATAGCTGTCAGGTAAGAGGGGCAAGGTTTAAAGGATTAAAAGATGTGTGCAGCAAGGTTTTTACAGGTGGGTGCCTGGAATGCGCTACCAAAGGTTGTGGTGGAAGCACATATAATAGTGGCTTTTAAGGGGCTTTTAGATGGGCACATGAATATGGAGAGTTATGGATCGCATGCAGGTGGATGAGATTAGTTTTTTCTTGGCATTATGTTCAGCACTGATATTGTGGGCTGAAGGGATTGTTCCTATGCTGTACTTCCCTATGTTTTATGTTCTCCATATCCATCAATCAACATCATAAAAACTGATTATTGTTTATTATCACCTTACATTTTTGGTGGAAGCCTGCTGTGTGCAAATCCAAGGTGTATTTCAGACAACGAAACATTAAATATATTACAAAAGTATTACATTCACTGGAAAGTACTTGGGAATCATTTGTTACCTTGCAAGGTGCTATATAAATGATAAATTATTTTGTTTTTTATTACATTTTCTCCTGAATCCTTTGTTTAATTTGTTCTGTCATGGTTTGTTGGCAAGTATTTCCTCCAAACCTCAGAGAATGCCAATGTCACTTATTGCTATTTCAGAATCCTCTGCAAAATGAGCATATCCTTCCAGTACAATTTTCCCATGCTGATATTTATAAAAATGTACTGAATCATTTTCCTATCATAACGTTACAGGAGGTGAATCAAATATTTCATAGCTAGTCTTATAAATATGAGCTGTGACACAGTTAGCATCACTGCTAAGTGCATGAAACTGATGTTTCCTGGAGTGGAATAGAATTGCAATTTATTTCGTAATTTACCTGCACCACTCCAGAGAAACGACCAAATATGAATTGTCCTTTTGTGTATTAACTGTTTTTATACTCAGTGAACAATGTCGTTCCCATGCAATATTGGTTTAAGGGGAGGACAGGAAACATTAGTCTGTGTGCTTTCAAACTCTCAATGCAGAGACTGATAGACTTTTGTAAATGAAGACAATCGGGGATATTGGGCTAGTGTAGGAAAATGACAGGAGCAGAAGATCCGCCACGGCCTTATTGACTGGCAGAATAGACACAAGAGGCTGAATAGCCTACTGCTGCTTATCTTTTGAATCATGCTTAGGGTTGAGCATCAGTGTGGCCAGCACTGCTTGTTCTGCTGAGCTAAATTGAAAAGGGTCCTTCCTGGTCCCCCTTGAACTACAAGTATTTATTCAAATCCACTCTTTCGGGCTTTCACTTGATTTCTTGAACTCAGTGCAGACAGCCAAACATATCACCCCATTCCATGCCCTTCATTGATGTTTGGACCACTGGCCCCCCCTTTCCCCACTCGAGCCTGGTTAAAGCCTCTTGCAGCAAATCTAATTGTGAATTGATCTAGGGGAAGGTATAAAATAATTCATCAAAAGGGCAATGGAATGTATGTCGGTAATATATTGCCAACAAGTCCAATTGTGGATTCTCAATCAGCTGTACAGTTTTATGTTCTGTGGTCTTGAAATTAAATTTTACATCAAAGTTGCACCAAATGTGCAAAGTTATTAATCTGCTCCCACTGAAGAAATACCATACTTCTGACTTTAAAAATAAAGTAGGTTTGTATTATGTGACAGAAGCAAATGGTGGATATTTTGCAGAATTGGGAAACATGATCCACGTTAGGAAATATTGAATGTAAAACATTCAAAGAACACTTTAGTACAATATTATTAAATGGTACTGCACTCTGTTTTGTTTATTTTAAAAGAAATTGAACATATACAGTATAAACTGTACAGACCAGGCAAGTCCATGTTTAATCCTTGATGTGTGCTCAGTTTACTGAATTAAACCACAGACATGAAGCATCGGTTAAGGATAGGTCTAATTTTACTGTTGATGGTAGACACAAAATGCTGGAGTAACTCAGTGGGACAGGCAGCATCTCTGGAGAGAAGGAATGGTTGATGTTTCGGGTTGAGACCCTTCTTCAGTTAGTTTTACTATAATGTTTCCCCTTGACAGGAGACTGTAATTGTCCACATGATCACTCCCCTTTTTCAGAAGAATGGAAAAGGCAATGGCAAAAAATATGAAGGCTAAGTAGATTTGATTTGCTACTCCAAAATTCTTCCCCTGTAATTGACTGTATGGATCCTTCAGTAACAAAAGGCAGATGGAAACCATTTGGCCCATTGTGGAGGAAAGTAAAATTGCATTCCACAGCAGCGACGATGCCAAGATCGCATCTTTGTGAAGAATAGAACATAGCTTACGTGCTGCATTCTAATGTGCACTTAGAACAAAGATCTGTTCAATCACATCTGCTCTTGTGATCTGAATATCATAAATTATCTTTAAAGAAAATATGCGAGAAGGCTCACTCAGTGGTGATAAGCAAATTAACAGTGATTTATGCAGATCGTCACCCCCTGCTATTAAACACGCCTATGCTCTTTACATATTGCAGCAATTTTTAATGTTTTCACTGCAACTTATTTCAGTTTCACAAATGAAGTTTTATTGGAATCTACCTCTTCATTGAGAATGTATCACAGTTTCTGGCCTTTAGATTTTTTTAGTTAGTTTAGTTTATTGTCACGTGTACTGAGGTACAGTGAAAAGCTTTTTTTTTACCTTATTTGTGCAAATGTTGCCTAATCTGTGCAAGACACCCATTGGGATATGTACAGCCACTCTCCTTCTCACCCAGCAAGTCTCCTGTCTGCTACATGATTCTACTGGGTTGTATGCAAAACAAAGCATTTCACTGTAACCAGGTTCATGTGACAATAAAATATCATTCAATTAAATTACTCAGTGGTATTTTGGTTTTGCAAACTTTGCAATGGAAGTAAAATAATTCAGCATTTTTGACCAGGGCGTAAATTGCATCTTTTTGTATTCACGCTTTCTTTTTAATTGTGGCTGAGTGACCTTTCCCATCCATGCCTTCATTGGAATCTTGTATGATCTTCCCTTTGCAGGGATTTCCATTTGCTATTGAGCTGAGAAGGGATCATATTAAGCCATTCCTTTTTCATTTTAATGGAGATGGGAGTGGGAGAGGGCAATTTCCTTACAGGGAAAAATACCCTCGCTTAAGTATAAATCTCGTATTAACCCAGGACAAAAAAAACCCAGCATGCTGGAAATGCACAAAAGATCAGCATATGTGGAAAGAGAAACTGATGTAATGTTTCAGGCTAGACAAAAATGCTGGAGAAACTCAGCGGGTGAGGCAGCGAAGGAAAAAGGCAACGTTTCGGGTTTCAGGCTGATAACTTTTCATCAGATATAACTGAAATGAAATTAACATGTAAAATGTGTTTCTCGCCCCACAAATACTACCTAATGGTCGAGTGTTTCCAATATAATCTCTCCTACTTCAGATTTCCAGATCTGCATTTTTTTTTCCTTTCTATGCTAACTAGGTTCCTTGAGGCATGGAAAAGACGGCTGTGGATAGGAAGCAAGGATTGCTTGATGGAAACAGCTAATGCAAACCTTGCTGTTAGGAGCAGGGGAGTGTATTTCCAGGTCACCAGGGTACAATATTAACCTTCCAACAGTTGCTAATTCTTAGTCAAATGCCGCCTTGATGTCCTGAAGTGATCTCTTCTATCTCTGCCACTTCCTTAAATTCATTAATCTATTTGAGTAACTCTCCTCACTGTTACTAACTCCCAGTCCCGTCTGGCCCCCAGCCACGATGTGAGACGACCCTTTGATCTTGCGCTTTCCAATCTACACCCTCATGCCACATGTCTTTCTGCCGAGCAACTCAGCTTGACTGTGATAGGGAAACGAATTACAAACAATAATCAAGTCCTGCTTTAAAATATTTAAGTGTCAGGGCATGAGGGACATCTGTTGCCAGCTGCTGAACTGCAACCTCATCCTCTATATGCTTGTAAAATTCCTTTCTATTAATATCAGTGCTCAAGCTATTGTTAATGACAGTAAGTGGGCAAGCCTTATAGCCCTGTCCCACAGTGCGAGTTCATTCCAAGAGCTCTCCCGAGTTTAAAAAAAAATCAAACTCGTGGTAAGCACGGAGAATCAACGTAGCAGGTAAGTTGGAGCTCGGGGACGTCTCTTAGCACTAACGGCAGCTACTCGGGAAGACTCACGTAGATTTTTCAACATTATGAAAAATGTCCACGAGAGCCCCGAGTACCATTACCGTAAATCTCCGAGTTTGAATCAGGGCAAACTCGGGAGAACTCGTGGAATGAACTCGTACCGTGGGACAGGGGTTTTATATTGGGACCTTTTCAGTTGCTCAAGTTTGTTAATTCACGGTAGCTCGGATCAATTTTTACTTTTGCTTATTTGTTCTCATGACATAAAAGGAGGCCATTTTGCCATCAAAACCATTCTAGCTCTCACCGCACATTCCTCAGACCTTACTTATTTCCCTTTAGCCAATTGTCTGTCACATGCCCATTAACTCCACTCTGATTGTTCTGCCATTCCATTACGCTAAGGAAAATGTACATTGCCCAGTTAACCTACTAACTCGTCTTCAGGATGTGGGGTCAAAATGGACCATTGAAGAAAACCCATACAGTCACATGGAGGACCTGCAAATTCCACTTCCCAGGTTTTTCTTGGCAGCCCTTCTTAAAAAGAGATGCAACATTAGCCACCATCTAGTCATTTGGCACCTTGCCTGTGCCTGATGGTATTCATATATCTCTTCCAGCACTCCTGCAATTTCTTCTCCAACTTTCCATAATGTCTTGGATATATCTGATCAATCCCAGCAGATTGATCTACCATCATACCTCTCACAACCTCCTCAACTGTAAAACGGATTGTCCTCAAGATATTTCCATTAACTGGCCTAAGTTCCCTATTCTTCAATTCTTTCTCCATGATGAAACCAGAGGAAAAATATGAATTGAGGCCCTTGCCCATCTCCTGCAGCCCCCACATATACAGTGGCTTGCAAAAGTATTCATACCCCTTGAACTTTTCCACATTTTGTCACGTTACAACCACAAACGTAAATGTATTTTATTGGGATTTTATGTGATAGACCAACACAAAGTGGCGCATAATTGTGAAGTGGAAGGAAAATGATACATGGTTTTCAAATTTTTTTACAAATAAAAAACTGAAAAGTGTGGCGTGCAAAAGTATTCAGCCCCCTTTACTCTGATACCCCTAAATAAAATCCAGTGCAACCAATTGCCTTCAGAAGTCACCTAATTAGTAAATAGAGTCCACTTGTGTGTAATCTAATCTCAGTATAAATACAGCTGTTCTGTGAAGGCCTCAGAGGTTTGTTAGAGAACATTAGTGAACAAACAGCATCATGAAGCCCAAGGAACACACCAGACAGGTCAGGGATAAAGTTGTGGAGAAGTTTAAAGCAGGGTTAGGTTATAAAAAAATATCCCAAGCTTTGAACATCTCACGGAGCATTGTTCAATCCATCATCCGAAAATGGAAAGAGTATGGCACAACTGCAAACCTACCAAGACATGGCCGTCCACCTAAACTGACAGGCCGGGCAAAGAGAGCATTGATCAGAGAAGCAGCCAAGTAACTCTGGAGGAGCTGCAGAGATCCACAGCTCAGGTGGGAGAATCTGTCCACAGGACAACTATTAGTCATGCACTCCACAAATCGGGCCTTTATGGAAGAGTGGCAAGAAGAAAGCAATTGTTCAAAAAAAGCCATAAGAAGTCCCGTTTGCAGTTTGCCACAAGCCATGTGGGGGACACAGCAAACATGTGGAAGAAGGTGCTCTGGTCAGATGAGACCAAAATTGAAGTTTTTGGCCTAAATGCAAAACGCTATGTGTGGCGGAAAACTAACACTGCACATCACCCTGAACACACCATCCCCACTGTGAAACATGGTGGTGGCAGCATCATGCTGTGGGGATGCTTTTCTTCAGCAGGGACAGGGAAGCTGGTCAGAGTTGATGGGAAGATGGATGGAGCCAAATACAGGGCAATCTTGGAAGAAAACCTGTTAGAGTCTGCAAAAGACTTGAGACTGGGGCGGAGGTTCACCTTCCAGCAGGACAACGACCCTAAACATACAGCCAGAGCTACAATGGAATGGTTTAGATCAAAGCATATTCATGTGTTAGAATGGCCCAGTCAAAGTCCAGACCTAAATCCAATTGAGAATCTCTGGCAAGACTTGAAAATTGCTGTTCACAGACGCTCTCCATCCAATCTGACTGAGCTTGAGCTATTTTGCAAAGAAGAATGGGCAAAAATTTCAGTTTCTAGATGTGCAAAGCTGGTAGAGATATATCCCAAAAGACTTGCAGTTGTAATTGCAGCGAAAGGTGGTTCTACAAAGTATTGACTCAGGGGGGCTGAATACTTTTGCACGCCACACTTTTCAGTTTTTTATTTGTAAAAAAATTTGAAAACCATGTATCATTTTCCTTCCACTTCACAATTATGCACCACTTTGTGTTGGTCTATCACATAAAATCCAAATAAAATACATTTACGTTTGTGGTTGTAACGTGACAAAATGTGGAAAAGTTCAAGGGGTATGAATACTTTTGCAAGCCACTGTATATAGCAATTTTGTTTTCCCATGGGCCGCATTCTCTCACTCTGGTACCCTTCTTCCCTTTAACATTATTTTAAAATCTCTTTGGATTCTCCTTGATCTTATCTGCCAGGGCAATATCATGCCCCCTTTGTTTTCCCACTTATTTTACTCATTATTCGTGTTCTTTAATCTCTATAATCCTGCAGAGATATACGTGATTCCCGCTGCCTAAAACTGACCCTTGCTCCATTTCCGTGACCGAGCCTCCACTTTTCTCATCATCCAGAGTTCCTTACTGCCACCTGCCATGGCCCTCACTCTAACAGGAACGTGCATATCTTGTGCTCTCAATATCACACTTTAAAAAAGCATTCCGCTTTCTGGATGTCCCCTTGCCTGCAAGCAACCTACTCAAATCGACTTTTGCACCTTCTTGTCTTTTACCATTAAAGATGTTTCAAACTTTAACCAATGGACCACATCTGTCCTTATCCATAACTATATTAAACTATATTAAAGCTAGTAAAACTGTGGTCACTGGAGGAAAGACTTGGGGCCAAGGAGGATCAAATTGGAGAGTTTGGGGAAGTTGGAGTGGAGTGGCCACAATGAGGAGGCAGTGATCAAGGACAACAATGCCTCTGCCCACCCATGTTTGTGGCTCTATAATTGTGCCTGGAAACTTGCTGAAAGGTCACAAAGCACCTATCCACCAATATCCGTACACTAATGTTTATGCAGCAGAATTCAGTTACCGACTGGGTTCTTGCGACTGGATCAAGACCTCTGTTCGTGAAGCCTGTGTGAATTAAATTACAGCAATCATCTTGCCTGCACAGGCAGCTTCTACTCATTGAAAGATGCAGTTCCACCTTTTTCTGTTCTTCATTATTGTTACTCAATTCAACAAATCCCCAACATATGTTGGTTTGTTAGTGCGAACATAAAGAAATAAGAAAAGTAAGAACTTGTTTGGAATTTTATTGCAAATTTTACATAACAGAATTTCAGGTACATGCAGCACAAAATATACTGATTTCCTAACACTTCTACTCTGAATGAGGACTTGAAGACAGATGCCAGCAATTACTTCTTTAGCAATTCACAACGGGAAATTGTAAGCAGAATTGATTGTTGGGACCATAATACTGGACACCAATTAAGAAATAGCTTCTTGTTGTATCAAATAGCTGTAGGGTCCTCTTAATTTAAACCTATACTGCAATAACGCTAAATATTTGTTCACTCACACATTAGCAAAGAATTGCTCAACAAGTGGAAATATGTACACAATAGTAACCTATGCTCATAAAATATTTTATTACATGCTAAACACTTCAGGACATATTGAAAAGGATGTGAAAACTGCTATATAAATGCAAGTCTTTATCAAATCACATTGTTCCTGACATGCAAAGACATTGACTTGCTGACTTGGTGTACAATCCCACAATAGGAGTTAATTTGTCATTATAATAGGAAAAGAAATAGTAAACCATTTTACACACATGTTGAATGTAGTGTTCATGTAGCCTCCAGAAATTGAATCTTCTCAAGCTGTTCACAATGTGCTCTTTTCAGTTCAATTTCAAAATATTTTCTACTCGTACATCTTGAATCCAAATGAAATGTTTGTGATAATCTGAACACATCTCCTGGAGCACACTGTACACCATCTTCTACATAGGCCATGGAGGGACTTTAATTTAAGGTATCGGACACAGCTCATAATAGATCATAGCATTTTATATTTGGTAAAGTGCATAAATGCTATTAGCCAAGACGGCCGCTAAAAACAAAACCGTCACAAGCATTAACTCTTTGCGCATATGCAATGGCCTATACTGGAGGTTTTCTCAACATTGTGAAGATTTACAGTTTGAAATAATCATGTTGAAACAAATGTTTGATAATGCATAATCTCGAGTAGTCTCAACTAAATGAACAGGACATAGACATTTTGATATCACAGTTTAGAAGAGATGTAGCAGTTTGTTAATAGAGTCCATGCCCCAGTGTTAAAACATCAGCAGCTTTATGATGTACATAAGAAGGAGACAAATAAGAATCAGAGTAAAATTGACAAAGAGTCCCTGTAGGTTTTGGCGGGTTTGTGGATTCACTTCAGAAACTCTTCGCATGGCAGAGCGGGTTAATTGCTGAACTGTGTCCATGGTGATTCAGGCACAGGTTATAAGAGATTTGAAGACAAGCGTGAAAGGCGTAGAAAGTGCAGAAGCTGCTTTTTGTTCTTTGACTAGGAGATCTAATGAGGCAGGCAAAGGAAATGTGCAAAAGTGAACAAACAAGGAAAACAAATAAGTGAACTGCACAAGTACATCAAAGATTATTATTAGTACTTTTGGGATAATCCCAGCAATGCATAGAGAGTTAACTGTTCATTCAAACAAACTCTGGGCAATATTTACATTTTGTGCACTAAATGTGTTAGGTTATATTGAACAGAATGTGCTGTTTTATGAATAACAATCCTCTCTGGGGAACTCTTATATCATTAATACAAAAGCTCTAAATTATTTAGGTGGTTATGTAAGAACAGTATTCATAGGCACAGCATTTGTGACTGATCTCTTGCTCTGGCCTGATCCCCCAGCATCTTTCTGGAAAAGCCAAGTGCTTCTTTTGATGTTGAAATTCATATTTGGAATACTATCCTCACATTCCAAACTATTGGTGGATTATTTAGTATTACACAAAACTATTTTGTTATAGCTGATATGCTTTCAAATTGGTGGTGTCTACTGGATAGAAATTTGTTCTTGGCCATATGCCAAGAACATGTATGAAAGTATGAAAACATCCCCTCCCCTTCCCAGTTCTCCTACCAGTCTTATTGTCTCCGATTACATTTTATCTCTGTACCGCCCACTCCCCTCCTGACATCAGTCTGAAGAAAGGCCTTGACCCGAAATGTCACCCATTCTTTCTCTCCAGAGATGCTGCCTGTCCCGCTGAGTTACTCCAGCATTTTGTGTCTACCTGCTAAGTATGAAATGCAGTCAAGTAACTGCTTGCAAAATCCATTTCAATTAAACTTTTATTCTGAACCACTTCAAGGAGTAGAACATAACATGCATCCATGGCTTTTTGTCCATTCAGCACCAGAGACGGAGTATGAATGTCCACCTCTGCATATTCAGAACATAAGATCTTTACACTGGGACATAGACATTGATCTCTCACATACACAGATCTTTTATTCATTTGAATGCTGCATCAGAATTCCAGATTAACTTGCTCCCATTTGACCCCAAGAAGGCTGTACAGGAAATTTGTGGTGCACACTCATGGTGACTTCAGTGAGCAGTCAGCACTAACCCAACTCTATCTTGTTTCAGCATTGAGTCTAATTTCACATACGGCTCTGGTTCGCTGGTGCTAAATAAAATCAGCCTCATTTTATGGCATCTTGGTCAGTTGCATTGAAGGGCCTTTTTCCATCTGTACGACTCTAAATATTTTAAAGAGGAGGCAAATTGTGCATGCAACCATTGGTTAAGTCTTAATTAGTAAGGGTGTCGGGGGTTATGGGGCGAAGACAGGTGAATGGGAATGGGATGAGAGGGAAAGGTAAATCAGCCATGATTGAATGGCGGAGTAGATTTGATGGGTTAAATGGCATTATTCTGCCCCTGGAACATATAATCAAGTCCTTTGAAAGGCAGAAGCCAAACTTTTCTTTAAAGTGTAGCTGTGCAATCTCTGACTGCTGTTATCATGGTCTGGACTGCAGCGTTGAAAGTAGTTTTGAAGCTCTTATGGCGCCACAACCATTAGCTCTGCAGATTTACTAGAACTGCTCGAGGAAGTGGCAGCAATCCTATAGAATGTGAATCACTGCCTTCTCTCAGGATGGCAAGTTTTTAAATGTATTAATTTTATCTGGGTCTGGACAGTACTTGCAAGACAAATGTACATGATCCCACTCCAGCCACTTTGTCATTGTCCAACAGTATCTGTTGGTCTATCTATCACAAGCCACGTTGTAGGGAAGCACAGCTTAGGAACAGCAGGACGGGCAACGACTTGAGGAATACTAGCATAAAGGAAATTAATCGTTAACCAGTTAGTGACTCCATGTCTGAAGTCATGCTCGGATATTTAAATGCAGTGTTGAATATTGCGTTAGCTTTTATTGAGTTAGTGTGGTGAAGTGGACGTTATAACATGTTCAAAACTTGTGGAATGGTGATATTGAAACATTGGTGGAAAGGTGAAATTGGGGTTTCTAGGATTGTGATTTTTAAAAGCTCCAATTAGTTATTATTTGCCTGCTCACTCGAACAAACTTCACCATTTACAAGACCATAAGACAGGAGAAGAATTAGGTTATTTGGCTCTTCGGATGACAACAAGGTCCTTCTGCAGCTGTACAGGGCCCTAGTGAGACCATATCTGGAGTATAGTGTGCAGTTTTGGACTCCAAATTTGAGGATTGGAGACCAATTCTTGCTATTGCGGGAGTGCAGCGTAGGTTCACAAGGTTAATTCCCGGGATGGTGGGACTGTCGTATGTTGATAGAATGGAGCGGCTGGGCTTGTATACTCTGGAATTTAGAAGGATGGGAGGGAATCGTTTTTAAGTTTATTAAGGGATTGGACACTCTAGAGGCAGGAAACATATTTCCGATTTTGGGGGTGTCCAGGACCAGGGGCCACAGTTTAAGAATAAGGGGTAGGCCATTTAGAACGGAGATGAAGAAAAACGTTTTCACCTAGAGAGTTGTGAATCTGTGGAATTCTCTGCCTCAGAAGCAGTGGAGGCCAATTCTCTGGATGCTTTCAAGAGAGAGTTAGATAGAGCTCTTAAAGATAGCGGAGTCGGGGGATATGGTGAGAAGGCAGGAACGGGGTACTGTGAATGTGGATGATCAGCCATGATCACAGTGAATGGCGGTGCTGGCTCGAAGGGCCACATGGCCTACTCCAGCATCTATTGTTAATTGTCTATTTTCTATTGAATCAGCTCCACCATTCGATCATGGCAGATCTATTATTCTCTCTCAACCCCATTCTCCTGCCTTCTCCCTGTAATCTTTGACACCCTTACTAATCACCTAGTCTCCATTGTTCATCTTTAATTTTCTACCTCATTCATCACTCCCTACGTGACAGCTTTTGATCACAGCTTTGCCCACATTGGTGGCAAGGTTAAACAGTACACCAGACACTGTCAAACTTGCACACTTCCTATAGTTTTGCAAGGCTTCTCCCGAGAGGGACAGGCAACAGGAGTACCTGTACTTTGGGGGAGAAATAAGGAATTGTAGATGGTGGTTATCGAAAATACTGGATAGGAGACATTTCAGGTCGGACTCTTCCACAGACTTTCTTCAGTCAGAAGAAAGGTCCCAATCCTAAACGCCATAAATGCATGTTCACCAGGGATCGTGCCTGACCCTCTGAGTTACTCCAGCATTTTTTGTCTTTTCTTGCTGTTTTCGCGTGATCTTGAATTGATGATGCTCTGGAGAGCAGCATTATATGCACAATCTATTCATATGCAGGTTTTACACTGAGGTCAAGAGACGGGAGGTGAGAAGTAACGTCTTTGAAAAGAGCTCATGCATTGGTAGGCATGGCTGATACTACAAAATTCAGGCTTTGTGGGTTGAAGGGAATGTTTCCATGCTGTATCTCTATGTCTCCGACTCTGTGACTGTCAAGTATCATTCTGTGCATCAATCAGCAACAAATCTGCAAGTGAAATAATCACTTTAAATCACACTGTTCAGGCGAATGTGTCCTTTCTCCTAAACACTGGGTACTCTCATGCATAAAATTAGCTTGTTTGAGATCTAATCAGTGCAGATACGAGGATTGATGTTACAGGTTGCTTAAACTGCCTAGTACTGGCATACAAGATAGATGCAAGTTGTTGTGCCCTTTCCAATATGGCACAAGGTTTTTTTTTTTATGTTTGTATGCATCTGTCATTATTTGGAACTAATTTTGTGTCTGGAATGCCAGTCAAATTTTACGGCTCCTGACAAGCAATTTTGAATGAAGGTGAAATGGAAAATTGACTGCTCCTGAGGTGAAGTTCAGCATTGAACTCGGATCAGGTTGCTGATGACGATTTATAACAGGGTTATTTACAGATAGGAAGAAATGTGTCTCCATACAGAAGTGAAGGACACACGTGCCCAGCGCTAAAATAGGCTGCACGGTAGAAGGACAAAATCCCACTTCACCACCTCAGTGAGCTGGTCTTGTAAACTAAATGTCTATATCCCTGAACTTGACATAGAATAACTTGTTTCCTTCATCCATGCATTTATTTGGCTCACTTCTCTTCAAATTTCAAGTCAATGGGATAACAGATGCACTTTTGACAATTGCAGCCTCAATGTTGCAATAATTAAGTCAGAAGACTAAAAGGGATCAGACTGCGAACAACATTCAGTTCATAAATGCTCAGCAGGCTGTTTTATATCATCTTGTACCGGACAGTTTTTTTTTACCTTTTGAGAAAAGTATTGCCTGTGATTCAGTTTAAATTGGTATTTGTTTCATGAACTTAAGTAAAGCGTTCAACAAGGTGCCGCATGGTAGGCTGCTCTGGAAGGTTAGATCTCATGGGATCCAAGGAGAGATAGCTGAATGGATAGCAAATAGGCTCCATGGAAGGAAGCAGAGGGTCATGGTGGAAGGTTACTTCTCAGTATGGATACCTGTAACTAGTGATGTGCCACAGGGTTCGGTGCTGAGCCCGTTACTGTTTGTCATCTGCATCAATGATTTGGATGAGAACATACAGGGCAAGATTAGCAAGTTTTATGATGATACAAAAGTTAGTGGTTTTGCAGATAGTGAAGATGGTTGTGAACGATTGCAGCATGATCTGGATCGATTGGCCGGGTGGGCAGGAATGGTTGATGGAATTTAATACAGAGAAGTGTGAGATGTTGAATTTTGGGACGTCGAACAAGGGCAGGACATACACAGTAAATGGTAGGCCTCTTGGTAGAGTTGTAGAGCAGAGGGATCTAGGAGTACAAATGCATGGTTCCATGAAGGTCGAGTCGCAGGTAGAGAAGGTGGTCAAAAAGACTTTTGGCACTTTGGCCTTCATCAGTCAGAGTATTGAGTATGGAAGTTGGGAGGTCATGTTGCACTTGAATAAGACGTTGGTGAGACCGCATTTAGAATATTGTGTTCAGTTCGGAGCACCATGTTATAGGATAGATATTGTCAAGCTTGAAATGGTTCAAAAAAAGATTTACGAGGATGTTGCCAGGACTAGAGGGTGTGAGCTATAGGGAGAGGTTGAGTAGGCTGGGTCTCTATTCCATAGGAGGAGGATGTAGGAGGTGCGTGGGAGGATGAGGGGTGATCTTATAGAGGTGTACAAAATCATGAGAGGGATAGATCGGGTAGATGCACAGAGTCTTTTACCCAGAGTAGGGGAATCAAGAACCAGAGGGCATAGGTTCAAGGTGAATGGGAAAAGGAATCAGAGGGGTAACCTTTTCACACACAGGGTGGAGGGTGTGTGGAACAAGCTGCCAGTTGAAGTAGTTGAGGCTGGGACTATCCCATTGTTTAAGACACAGTTAGACAGGTACATGGATAGGATATGTTTGGAGGGTTATGCACCCAAAAGCAGGCAAGTGGGACTAGGGTAGTTGGGACATTGTTAGCCGATGTGGTGAGTTGGGCCGAAGGGCCTGTTTCCACACTGTATGACTCTATGACTCCACAAAGTGTTTCATCACTGACATTCCATGTCAAGGTCAGACAAAGTCACAGCTCTTGAATTTCCATTTGCCTGCATGCTAAATGTAACTTGGATTTAAAAGGTCTTCCCTTGATTTTCTGCAACAACTACATGATTTGGCTACAGTTGGGAAACACAGAATCGATGGAAATGACACTTTGTGACTTACATTTGTAGGTCAATTAGCAGAGTACAGACATTATCTGTCATTTTTCTGTTGTGTGGTAGAAGCTATAATTAGGTATGACATTAGAATGGATATGCCAAGTATTTTTTCTAAATGTAAGCCAATAAATGAGGTTAAGATATAATAAATGTATTTACTTACTTAATATATCACAGGGAAAATCCTTATTTAAAAAGAAAATGTAATTTGGATCATTAAAATCAGGAGCAGTCAACTGATTGAGATTGAATAGCATTTGTAAACTGTAGAATATTGATAATACTGTCATTTATCAGTGGCTCAGTGCCAAGTTGCAGCTGCACTTCAAATAAGACATTGCCTTACCCGATATCTAATACAGGTTTTTTTTTGGAAAATCAAGTCATATCATTGATCCACTGAGCTGCAGTTCATTGATTTACCAGAATCTATAGACACGTTGGTGCAGACGTACATAAATATTGAAACTAATAAGTTGAAGGGAAACATTTCCCATATTTGAGACTTTCAGATTTCTACACTTGGACCCACAAAGTGGAGATAGGTCAATAGGTTAGGTATGTTCTTCATTAGATCATGTGATAGGAGCAGAATTAGGCCATTCGACCCATCAAGTCAACTCTGCCATTCAATCATGGCTGACCTATCTCTCCGTCCTAATCCCATTCTCCTGCCTTCTCCCATAACCTCTGACAGCCGTGCTAATCAAGGTCTTACTGAATAGCTGAACATACTTGTGTGACTGTGCTGACTGTTCTACTTCACGTTCATGCATTCTTATTATATTAACTCAGTGCAGCTCCACACTTGTACTGGTACAATGCCTATAAAAATTACAGACAACATTTAAATTCAATTAAATGTAATTATATTCTATTTTGACAAAGTCGTAAATGGAGCACTTGCAAAACTTGTATTTACATAAAGCTATAGCTGCATAATTATTGTAGGGAATTTTATAACTTTTAAGAGGATCATAATATTGTTTAAGAGGTGTAAAATTGAGTCCAATTATTGAATCTGGCCCATTTTATTTACACTGCTTTAGGCTGCAATTGGCTATACCAGGGCTGAAATGAGCTATCATAGAGCTTACATGTTATGAAAACAGTATCAACCTTTATGGGATTTGGACCATATTCAATCCAGTCTGCTGTCTGTGGACCTGTTGATCCTTTGGTCTATAAAAAACATGGCTTAATTGAGCTGGATACTCAGGGCTTATCCCACCAGCTCAGCAGTCCTGAAAATAAACCCATGCTATCAAGGTCCTCCTCAGAACTGAGAAACGCCACCCCAAACATTTATATTGCTATTCCTCCCTCGTGGTGGGCACACATCTCAAACTCATTTCCCAGTGGCACTGGGAAAGAACTGCAGATTCATGAAGATGGTTTAGCATCACTAATTACTGATGAACAGACTTGCTGTGTCACTCATGTCCAACCTCGAGAATGAATTACTAACAAAAAAAGATTCAAGTATATATACAAAACTCTGCTCTAATATGACCCATTCACACTCTCTGGTCACACAGTTTATGTTATAATTCTTTACTTTTTAATCCTAGATCAGCCTCAGTTGTAAAAATTAATTGAACTGAAATATTCTCTCCACAGATGGTGCCCGACCTGCTGACTATTTCCAATTTATTCTGTTTTATTTTAATTTCAGATTACTGACATTGCTGTTTTTGTACAAAAACTTTGTTTTGTAATTACGGAACCGATACATTAATCATATCTTGAATCTTTCAGAGTCCTGCTCAACCTAACCAATTCAAGTTCAAGTTCAAGTTAGTTTATTGTCATGTGTCCCTGTGTAGGACAATGAAATTCTTGCTTTGCTTAAGCACACAGAAAATAGTAGGCATTTACTACAAAACAGATAAATGTGTCCATATACCATGATATAAATATATACACACATGAATAAATAAACTGATAGTGCAAATAACAGAAAGTGGTTGGTAATAATCAGAGTTTTGTCCGAGCCAGGTTTAATAGCCTGATGGCTGAGGGGAAGTAACTATTCCTGAACCTGGTTGTTGCAGTCTTCAGGCTCCTGTACCTTCTACCTGAAGGTAGCAGGGAGATGAGTGTGTGGCCAGGATGGTGTGGGTCTTTGATGATACTGCCAGCCTTTTTGAGGCAGCGACTGCGATAAATCCCCTCGATGGAAGGAAGGTCAGAGCCGATGATGGACTGGGCAGTGTTTACAACTTTTTGTAGTCTTTGTAGTCAATTGTTCAGTTCGGATGAAAAGAAACATAATTTGGATATGGCATGAGTGGTAGCAGAGGCAGCATATGTTTACAGATCCCAATGTTAAACAACTGAAGGTTGTGACTATCACAATGGGATATTTGAGGCACTAGAGGGTTGAACCTAAGGTGGGAATGATCTTGCAGGAGCAGCTGTAAGGACCAAACAGGTGACACAAGGAACCACAGATGCAGGAATCTTGAGTTTAAAAAGTGCTGGAGTAACTCAGCAAGTCAGGCAGCATCTGTGGTGGGAATGGGCAAGTGCAGTCTGGAGAAAGGTCCCGACCTGGAATGTTTCCTATCTGTTCCTTCCACAGATGGCCTGCCTATCACTGCATTTTACTCAAGAGCAACCAGGAACTTTCTTTTATTGACATATTAATCACAGCAGACTTCTTCTCATCATTTCCTTCAAAATTCCAAGCTTTGTACCTGAACTCTACTTGCTTTCCAATTTATTGTCCTTTCCCACCAATCTTTTTTACTGCCATAGGATTGTATTAACCATTGACTGGAAGATAAAAAATGGTCTCTTGCCTACACCATCTTAATTTTTAAGATGTATGCTCTGGGGTGGTAGTGGGTGTGTTGTTAGTTGGAAGAATAGTTTTTCATATCGGTGTGTAAGATGATTTACTTTGTCGGGATATGACCAGACTGAAATAATTCAATTTGATTATTTTACTGCATGCTATCACTGCCATGGGATTTGAGAAAAACATGTGATGTGAACGTGGGGACTTGCAAATGTTAACAGCTGGCTATATTTACAGCCTCGTGATCTACATCACTGTTCCACAATGACTGGAATGCAGATACTACACCGCTGATAATTCTGTCACACGGTCGTTGTGAAGCTTGTTTACTTCCTACAGTCCTATTGTAGAATATGAGCTAACAATGAAATTATTCAAGGAACCAACATTTTCCTTCCTTATTGTTGCATAGGAATTGTATCGTTATTGAGGTGTCTACTCCTGAGTATAATAAAATGGTGGTTTCATTTTGAATCAAAACCCTGATCAATTTATTTAGTCAATATAAAAAATAGACCAGTGCAAAATAGCAAAAACATATGCTGAGACTTGGCTGCTGCACAGGCTGTACTATGATCAAAATGTTGCATTCTTTCAAAATCTCCTGGAAACTTTATTTTATTTGAATATATTGCTGACTTTGTTCTATGTTTAATTAAATTTACTGGAACCATATTGTGTTGAATGGCAGCTACCAACAGTGGAATGCCATAATGGTCATTTTTCAAAAGGAAATTATTACAAACTAATTAGGGTCATGCCTTACTTAATTAGATTCTATGTTTTGCTTCAGATAATAAGTTTAATGCAATAAAAACAATCTTTGTCTTTCATATTCCACTTCCAATTTAAACGGGTTTCACTCATTCAGCTTTTGCTGGTCTGAGGTTTACGTTAATGGGAAATACGTTTTGAGTAACGAAAACTCAAAGTATTCTAAACAAACTCACATGGTATTAAGCCATCAATGCTTCTACAACATAGTTGACATTTTACCTTTTCTATATCATACTGTAAAAATATCTTGGCATGATTTTGTTTTACAGTGGAATTTTACAGGTTACATTTTGAACCAAATGGGATTAGTTAGGAAGACTCATGTTCTGACCAAATTTGGACAATACACCACTCATCTGTGCACAGTTGCTCATGCACTGTAAAACATTTTGACAATGATAATAACCTTGTTTCCTGCAATGTTGGCACGAACATTTCTAATATTCATATGGCTTACAGTGTGATTCATTGTGGTGATGGAGATTTGAAAGATCTTGTTGTGGGTTTATTTTTATATAACCTAATCTGTCTGATTTCATGAGAGGTTAGATGCCAACATGTTGCTGGTGTTTAATGTGTAAGTATTTGATGAGGGGAGGTCTCTGTTGAGATGCCCCCTTTTTGCTTTGAGGAGTATTTATCGGCATGATCATTCTCCAAACCGAATGAGGAAGAGATCTGCAATTCATTTGTATTTAACACACACACACACACACACACAGCTTTTCATGTGATTAACTGGTTAATTTTTCAGGTTTTATTTCTAACAGATAAATCTTTATTCTGACTCGTGTTGGTCTCAAAGGATTTGGCTGAAAACAATAAATAGTGCCACATATATCAATTGTAGTGTCTGCAACTGTGGACTCTGGGTCAACATAGTTATGAAGGCCTCAAGAATGTGCTTAGAGCATAACTCTGCTGTGTGTAGAGTATGTACAAGATGTATTCTAGAGAGAGTTAAATATAGCTCTTAGGGCTAACAGAATCAAGGGATATAGGAAGAAAGCAAGAATGGGGTACTGATTCTGGATGATCAGCTATGATCATTTTGAATGGCGGTGCTGGCTCGAAGGACCGAATGGCCTACTCCTGCACCTATTATCTATGTTTCTAACTCTTCATCTGCATGCTCTTTGTAAATAGATAAAAGTCCACCCACAGTTGGTGCGGTGTGATAGATTCATTATGACAATGACCCTCAACTACTAGCATATATGTAATCCTCCAATGCTGATTTGCCTCTTTTGAAAAAAGTGAAGTTAACAATGACAAGCATTACAATACTTTTGAGTTTGTAAATCCAACCACACTATTGTCTTTTTAATTTCCCACATTGATGAAACTGTCTTCTGTGACTTAATACACATTTTTTTCAAGACTTGATTTGTAGTCAATCAACTATGAACATTTTGGTAGCACTTTCTGGTATTGCATTGATTTATGTGTTGAATTATTATTTCTGGGACCAGGTCTCCTTATGGAACAGAAGGTACACACAAAATAATTTGGGTTGCAATGAATGGTTTTGCTTTGTAAATTTATATAAACTTGCAAATTGATGTGACATGATGTTCTTACTTTCTTACCCATAGCTGAAAGTTACACATGGGACTAACTTTGGTTCAACTAAAATTAACGCCTAGAATGTTAATTATCAAATAATCTGTTATAACCTGGTTAGAAGGAAAGATTTTGCATCAATTATTGGAGATGCAGTGTTTACTTTCAAGGCAACATTGTGCCTGCCGTCTAATACCACTGCTACCATCAGAGCTAAAGATTTAATAAAATGGCTGCCGGCTTGTCCAGAGCTACTGATTTCTGACAGTAGAAAATGTGAAACCTGAAGCTTAAAATAAAACTGTTATACAGAGCTGAAATATTGCTGTGATTGTGATGGCAACAGATTTCCCTTCCACCAGTGGGTGACCCACTGCTCATTTCAGCAAATTCTCATGGGTGCCTGTTGCTCAGTAACCAGGGCTGTGATCATCCAAACCTCAATGTACACGTATCTTGGCTTCACAGAGTAAATGGTGGATGTTTCACCTGTTCCTACTTGACCCACCAATCAGCTCACCAAATCAATGACCCAATAAAGAAACACTTTCAACCTCCCTCTGGTTCAATTGGGTGAATGATGCTGTCATTTTGAACGTTGCTGAACCTTGAAGTCTGTTTGGAGAGTCTGAAGAAGGGTCTCGACCCGAAATGTCACCCATTCCTTCTCTCCAGAGATGCTGCCTGTCCCACTGCGTTACTCCACCTTTATGTGTCTATCTTTGGTTTAAACCAGCATCTGCAGTTCCTTCCTGCACTTGAAGTCTGTTTCATTGTTTGGGTCCTTAAGAAGGTAAAGGGCTGTTGCATAATACCATATGGTAGGTTTGCTGATGACATAACCGTGTAAGAGATGTGGAATTAAGTAATGGCATAAAAATGGCACTACCCTGTATTGAATCAGATATGTTTCAGGCATCCTAGGAATAAAGGATATGGATTTCTAAAAATAGCATTCAATGTATTAATTAAAAAACAGATCCAGTGATATGCAAATCTAACCCCTCAATTTTAATGTTTAACCAAGGGGTGGATCGTTTCAGCTATGTAGCTTCCTTCTGCTTGATGTATTTGGTATAGAATTTGTATTCACCAATCTAATCACTACAATTAGGAGAAAGTAACAAGGAGGTTAGAACAAACCTGATTTCTATAGCATTCTACTGTGAATCTTAATGGACTGGAATAAACATCAGATTTTTAGTTTAGTTTATTGTTACGTGGACAGTGAAAAACTTTGTTGCGTGCTATCCAGTCAGTGGAAAGACTATACATGATTACTGTCAAGCCATTCACAGTGTACAGATTTCTGAGTGCATCATTTTGGTGAAGGACAAATAGCAATCAAAAGACAGTTTGTCTCCATCACATATTGGGCTGCAATTGGCTGGAGTCTTTGTAAAGATACCCAAGATGAAACGTATTATCCTGCTTTCATTAGCAAAACATCTCGCTCAGTACTGGTCCCCCTCGTGTTATGAACACTTGACTTATGTACAGTCCGTAGATAGATATGAATGTTAGTGAGACCAATGGGATAAATTTGTCTGCTGCTCATGCCTGGGAATTCAGTTCATGGCTTCATTGCTGACTTTTGATTGATTGATTGATTACTTTATTAATCCCCTTATTCAGGGGAAATTCTGATGTGACTTGCGAACTGTCAGACTTATGAACGGATCACAGGAACGGAGCCCTGACATATTCTGGGGAGAACCTGAAGAATTATTCAACTAAAATTTCACAAATGTAAAATCAAAATCTAGGGTGGCACAGTGTCGTGACTGGTAAAACTGCTGCGTCTCAGCACTAGAGACCCAGGTTCATTCCTGACCTTGGATGTTGCCTTTGTGGAGTTTACACATTCTCCCTGTGACCATGTGCGTTTGCTCCAAGTGCTCCAGTTCTCTTCCACGTCCCAAAGGTGTGCAGGTTTATAGGTAAATTGGTTTCTGTGAAATTGCCCCAAATGTGTAGGGAGTGGATTAGAAAGTGGGAAAACATAGAAAATAGGTACAGGAGGAGGCCATTTGGCCCTTCGAGCCTGCACCACCATTCATTGTGATCATGGCTGATCATCCACAATCAGTAACCCGTGCTCCCCATACCCCTTGATTCCACTAGCCCCAAGAGCTCTATCTATCTATATCTAACTATCCAGTGAATTGGCCTCCACTGCCCTCTGTGGCAGAGAATTCCACAAATTCACAACTCTCTGGGTGAAAAGGTTTTTTTCTCAACTCAGTTTTAAATAGCCTCCCCTTTATTCTTAGTCTGTGGCCCTTGGTTCTGGACTCCCCCATCATTGGGAACATTTTTCCTGCATCCAGCTTGTCCAGTCCTTTTTTATAATTTTATACGTTTCTATAAGATACCCTCTCATCCTTCTAAATTCCAGTGTATACAAGCCCACTCTTTCCAATCTTTCCTCATAAGTACCAGTGTGAATGGCTGATCGATGGTTGGTGTGAACATGATGGGCTGAAGGGCCTTATGTCCATGTTATATCTCTAAGCTAAACTAAACAAAAGATCAGTCAAAATATGGGAACGTTGTTCAGATTTAAAAAATATATATTCTTCATAGTAAAATTGTACCAATATCAACAATTGAAGGTGAAGGTGCATAGTATTTTGTAATTTTCAAAAATGTGAGTAAATTTTCCATCATTACACAAATATAAGAATGTTGGGTGAAATTGTGCTCTCAATACAGAACTTTGCCAGAAGATCAAACCAAAAAATACTACCTGGAAGTTTGTGCAGCTCATTTTTTAATGATAATCATGAGAAGATTGGGACTTGGATGATTCAAAGTTGTGGATTTAATGTCCAATTCTTCAAACTATTCTAACCTCTCATGACGTACATCAATAATTCTTTACCTTTGTTGAATGTGTCTTGAAATACTTGACGGTGTTCAAAATAGTTGCAACTCTAATGGAGACAAACTGAGCTTTTCTCATTGCTGGCTTACAAGCTCAGTGTGGCAGTGATTTGATAAAAACCTTTAGGTTTTTAAAAAAAAATATGTATTTTTATCTTCAACACAGACCAAATACCTCACAACATTTTTCCCCAAAAGTTCATTTGAACAACTTTTCTAAAAATTATTTTATGCCAGTTAAAAATTATATAGGATCACTTTAACAATCAGTACATTGAAACACGATGTAACTATATTGACTTTTGTTGTACCTCCTCTCCTTTCCCAATGCTAAAGACAGTGATATCTCTTCAAATATTAATAAAGCAAAAGAGATTTTACTTATTGAGATCTATGTAATGGTTACCTATTGCAAAGTAAAATATTGTAAATTGTGTTTCATAGGTTGGATAATCTTTTCAGTTATAAATCCTCTGCTTGCAGTGTTGAATTATTTTGATTTATACAGAAGGACTGAATGAATTCCTTCCAGTTTCCAAATAAGAACTGGCAAGGAGTACGCTTCAAAAATTAAAAAGCCCCTTGGGATTTATTTTTCAATCGTTCAGTTTAAAATAGTGGTTCAATTAAAATAAAAGTTCTCTTACCTCTATTGAAGTTCGGTGGGTTAGGGATGTGAGTTGCAGGTTGGCTGTGATCAGGGAGTGCCGGAATGCTGTCCAGTTTTCATCTGAATGGCTCAAAGTTTATTGCAGTAAAACGAGTGGGTGGGGACAAGTCTAACTTTAAGGGGTGTGGTTGACATTGCCACAAGCTGATTGATGGGTCCTTATTGGATAAAATTCAGAAGTCTACTATCAGCTGTGTTTAGCCACAAAAAATGTCAAACAACTGTCATAATGAATCGTGTGCTAACATCTTCCAGCTCCCAAAATAGTCTGCTTTACTCTGCGAGCTTCATGTGAACAAGGAATTTTATTGGTGCACATGACAATAAGCTGACCTGAATCTGATCTTTCTCTATAAGTAGTTCAACTTACATTTAATAAAATTATTATTCTTTGTAGTTTTAAAATTCACAAGGATGTTTTTAAATAAGCATTAAATATAGAACTTTTTAAACAGCATGTTTAATCTTACAGGAGAATTACAGCAATGTTACAGGAGAAGTTTGAATCCTACTGCTTTCTGTCTCTGCTTTGAAGATTCAGTACTTTTGTGATGTTTATATTCTGTAACTCCAGCTTTTGAAATTCCATGTTAATTTTGTTTAACTGTATTTTATTGAAACCTTGTTTTAAGTTGAATAAAAACCTCTCCTCCTACTGTACCTCTCCCTCAAGTTTAAAATACATGAGATGGGAAAGAACAACGTTGGTTTGAAGAATAGGCTTCTGATCTCATCTCTCCGTCCTCACCTTCAATTAAACTGATCCTGTAATACAGCTATATGCCAGGAGTGAGCAGGATACATTCACAGAAAGTCATTATGAATACATTTTTCCCCTTCATTTTTCTCCTATTCTCAATAAGTCTTTCTGTTCCTGGGAGCTCACTGGCAACTTATCAAATAGCCTTTTTCATATATGAGGCCAGAACCAACATGATATTCCTTAATAGGTGTCAGAACCAAGCTCAATTTTGTCTGAAGAAAGGTTTCGGCCCGAAACGTTGCCTATTTCCTTCGCTCCAGAGATGCTGCCTCACCCGCTGAGTTTCTCCAGCATTTATGTCTACCTTCAATTCTGTCTTCACTGCCTCGCACATTAACACTATCTTACACACACTGGGGACAATTTACACATACACCAAGCCAATTAACCTACATACCTGTACGTCTTTGAAGTGTGGGAAGAAACCGAAGATCTTGGAGAAAACCCACGCGGTCACGGGGAGAACATACAAACTCCGTAGAGACAAACACCCGTAATTGGGATCGAACTCAGGTCCCGGGCATTGTAATCACTGTAAGGCAGTAAATCTACCCTTGTGTCGACCATTGATATTGATTTATTATTGTCATACGTACCAAGATACAGTGGGAAATCCGGGAAAAATCATACCAGGCATAAGTACAATCAAACCCTATACGAGTACAATAATGGTGCAAAAAGAGAAAGGAACAGTGAAAAATATAGTGTTACAGCTACAGAGAATGTGCAGATTTAAAAAAAAATCTGTGCAAGTGCTGCAATGAGGTAGATTGGGTGATCACGAGTATGTCCTTTGCTAATGAGAGGGCCACTCAAGAGTCTGATAATAGCAAGAAAGAAGTTATTCTTATGTGTTTTCAAGCTTTTGCATTTTCTGCCCAGTGGTAAAAGGGAGAAGACTGAATGTCAAGGAGTGTGAGTGACCTTTGATTATGGTGGCTGCTTTTCCCACGGCAGCATGGTGTAGGCATGGCAGGGAAGATAGTTTGCATGATGGACTTGTCGGCGTCCACACCTTTGAGGCTTTGAGATTCAGTTTGTCATTTTATAGTAAACACATTTCAATATTAAGCACATTTAGGGCAACTGTTTATTTACAAATGACCTTGGCTTGGATCATCAATGAGGATTCTGCTTGTGGAAACCGTGCTTCATTTGGACGTCCAATAGCAAATCTGCCAAAGTAGATTATGTTGGCAGTATTAATAATCTTGTCATAAAATTGTGTATAATCAAGTAGTGTAGATCCTAAAATATACTTGCCACTGACACTAAAATAAATTAAGCACCCTTCAAATTAAAGTCAAAATAGAAATATATAGATGTAATATTAGTTAATAAAACAGAATTTGGGATCTGCTGTTCTACCATTTCTCCACAATCAATTATGTTGTCTACTATGGTTAATTAGCTTTAACCTATTAATTTTAAGCCAATTGATGCTCATGAAAATATTTCTCATGAAATATAGTATTTCTACCTATAGTTAGGTAGTCATACATCACATTTTACAATAGAAAATTCCATAATAGGTATGTCATCTGAGCACCTGTCTCCATTGGTATTCCATTGATATACATCCATGATCTATACCTTGTTCATCACTGCCGTAAATCGAGTACTCATAAATCGTTGTCCTTTCACCGTCCTTTCCAACGACACTGCAAACAGCTGCCTGTTAACTGGCCAAGAATAACACCCATGTTATCACCGTGTCAATCTATTTCTTTCCTGTATTTGACGAGAGACACAACCCAAGCAAAGTCATTTGACATTTGCTAGGTCCTAGTCTTCGCATGACAGGTGGAAATTTTCAACAGAAGAAACGCCAAAGAAATAACATTTTGGGTGGTGTGGGGGAAGGTAGAAGGGATGTAGGCTCGGACATCCACATGATGCTGAAGGAAGTCCTGTTTATGTACAAGTAGTAGCCCAGCTGTCTGAAACAGTTTACTGGCAAATCGGGATCCCAGTTATGCCCCTGTCCCACTTAGGAAACCTGAACGGAAACCTCTGGAGACTTTGCGCCCCACCCAAGGTTTCCGTGCGGTTCCCGGAGGTTCCCGGAGGTTTTTGTCAGTCTCCTTACCTGCTTCCACTACCTGCAACCTCCGGCAACCACCTGCAACCTCCGGGAACCGCACGGAAACCTTGGGTGTGGGGCAAAGTCTCCAGAGGTTTCCGTTCGGGTTTCCTAAGCGGGAAAGGGGCATTAGTTCTAAAGCCTTGATTGCAATCTTCAATTACCTATAGCTGGAGAATATTTTTTGCTCTGCTCCAGTGATATGTACTAGGCATTGAACAGCTTAACCAACAATACTGCTGACATATTTAAGCTACAATTAACTTATAGAGGCCAATTAACTATACATCTTTTGGTCGTGGGATGAAACCGGAGCATCTGGAGGAAACCCATGTGGTTTCAGGGAGAGTGTGCAAACTCCACACAGACAGCACCTCAAGTTAGGAACAAAGTCGAGTCTCTGGCGCTGTGAGGCAGCAGCTCTACCAGTTACACCACTGTGCTCCCCAATCCTGGCAGCATCCAGGTAAACCTCTTCCTCACTCTCTCCAAAGCCTCCATGTACTTCCTGTGAGCTGTGCACAGTAATCCAAAAGTGACTTAACTAATGTTTTATAGAACAGCAACGTGATTTCCTGACTCTTATAATCAATGCCCGACTGATGAAGGCAAGCATATTGGCTACCCTCTTCACCAATCTTTCTACATGTGTTACTAATTTCAGGGTGCTAATACTTGGAGCCCAAGATTCCTCTGCACATCAATGCTGTTAAATGTCCTTCAATAAACTATACTTTCTCTCTACATTAGACTATTCCTAAAATGCAGGATTAAACTTAATCTGCCATTTTTCTGTCCATATCTCCTGCTGATTTATATCCTGCATCCAATTTTTGTATTTTCTACCAATGTACGAACCAACCTATCTACATTTTCATTCGGGTCGTTTCATCATATATAACAGAGGTCTCAGCACTGAACCCTACAGAACAAATTGTCAGAGGAGGTAGTTGAGGCAGGTATATTAACAACATTTAACAGACACTTGGATAAGTACACGGATAGCATGAACCTTTCGAGATATGAGCTCAATGCAAGCCAATGAGACTAGCTTAGATGGGACACCTAGGTTGGCATGGAGGAGTTGGGCAGAAGAGCTTGTTTCCATGCTGTATGACTCTATGATCTAATAATGCTATCATAACGTCCTGTAGTTATGAAAATATACCATCCTTAATCTGATAATTCTATCTATCTATCTGTCTGTCTGTCTGTCTGTCTGTCTGTCTGTCTGTCTGTCTGTCTGTCTATCATATGATTCAATTCTAATTTATCAATTAATCCACCCAGCTATATCAAGTTGCTATATTTGCAGCTGTTCATCAAATCCACCTTGTTTGAAATGAATGATGACCTCCAAAGTGCCTTCTGATCCCAAAAGGTATTGCCTCATAAGGACACAATTTAATTGGGCGACACTGTGGCGCAGCGGTAGAGTTGCTGCCTTACAGCACTTCCAATGTCGGAGACCCAGGTTCGAACTCAACTAAGGGTGCTGTCTGTATGGAGTTTGTACGTTCTCCACGTGACCACACGGGTTTTCTGCGAGATATCCCGTTTCCTTCCACACTCCAAAGACGTACAGGTTTGTAGGTAAATTGGCTTGGTAAATGTAAAAATTGTCCCTAGTGTGTGTAGGATAGTGTTAATATGCGGGGATCGCTGGTCTGCACGGACCGCGTGGGCTTAAGTGTCTGTGTCCGTGCTGTATCTCTAAACTAAAACTAAACTAAACTAAAATTGTAAGAGGTTAACAAACCACAAGAGGCGCTATCGCTTCTGTGGGTATTGTCTTACAACTCTTTGAAGACTACGTGCTGTGAGTGCACAGTTGAAGCTTCTGAAATACCAGACACGCATCCATCTGGTGAATTCCTTGACCTTTGTAATCAACTTTCCCAACATCCTTACTGACGGAATTCAATGTCAGCTGGCTGAGTAAATTCTTACCGTATTGTTGTGTGACAGCTGTACATTTTGGATGTATTTTGTTAAAACCTGAGATCATTGATAAACAAAATAGCCTTAAACTTTAATCATAAAAGGTCCCCGATATAAATTGTTCACCAGGCAAATGGAGAATATATTATTAACTGAAACTTTTTAAAATGTCTTAATGAGGGTGAAATTGTCTTAATTAAGAAAGACTGAATATTACTTAATTTTTTGTTTGCAATATGATCCCTTTAAGTTCTATTGCATTCCTTCTTGTATAGATTAAAATGATATGTTATATTGCAGAAATAATGCATATTCAGACAAGTATCATGGGATGGACTTTATCTCCTCAGACTTTAGTGTTTTGCTCTGGAAATCGCTGGGATTTGGTGAAGGTGGGATATGAACAGAGTCTCTGTGATCTCAATCCATCTGGGTGTATAAAGGATAATGTGGAGAATCAAAAACAGAGTAAATAATATGAACTCGCATCAAAAGTATGAAGAGTGGGAATGAGAAAAACATTGTATCAGTGAAAGGAAAAAGATATGTGAAAAGAAAGAGATTAGTTAAAACAAATGTAGGTCCCTTGCAGTCAGAAACAGGTGAGTTGATCATGGGGAACAAGGATATGGCGGACCAATTGAATAACTACTTTGGTTCCGTCTTCACTAAGGAAGACATAAATAATCTGCCGGAAATAGCAGGGGACCGTGGGTCAAAGGAGTTGGAGGAATTGAGTGAAATCCAGGTTAGCCGGGAAGTGGTGTTGGGTAAATTGAATGGATTAAAGGCCGATAAATCCCCAGGGCCAGATAGGCTGCATCCCAGAGTACTTAAGGAAGTAGCTCCAGAAATAGTGGATGCATTAGTAATAATCTTTCAAAACTCTTTAGATTCTGGAGTAGTTCCTGAGGATTGGCGGGTAGCAAACGTAACCCCACTTTTTAAGAAGGGAGGGAGAGAGAAAACGGGGAATTACAGACCAGTTAGTCTAACATGTGGGGAAACTGCTAGAGTCAGTTATTAAAGATGGGATAGCAGCACATTTGGAAAGAGGTGAAATCATTGGACAAAGTCAGCATGGATTTACAAAAGGTAAATCATGTCTGACGAATCTTATAGAATTCTTCGAGGATGTAACTAGTAGCGTGGATAGGGGAGAACCAGTGGATGTGGTGTATCTGGACTTCCAGAAGGCTTTCGACAAGGTCCCACATAAGAGATTAGTATACAAACTTAAAGCACACGGCATTGGGGGTTCAGTATTGATGTGGATAGAGAACTGCCTGGCAAACAGGAAGCAAAGAGTAGGAGTAAACGGGTCCTTTTCACAATGGCTGGCAGTGACTAGTGGGGTACCGCAAGGCTCAGTGCTGGGACCCCAGCTATTTACAATATATATTAATGATCTGGATGAGGGAATTGAAGGCAATATCTCCAAGTTTGCGGATGACACTAAGCTGGGGGGCAGGGTTAGCTGTGAGGAGGATGCTAGGAGACTGCAAGGTGACTTGGATAGGCTGGGTGAGTGGGCAAATGTTTGGCTGATGCAGTATAATGTGGATAAATGTGAGGTTATCCATTTTGGTGGCAAAAACAGGAAAGCAGACTATTATCTAAATGGTGGCCGACTAGGAAAAGGGGAGATGCAGCGAGACCTGGGTGTCATGGTACACCAGTCATTGAAAGTAGGCATGCAGGTGCAGCAGGCAGTGAAGAAAGCGAATGGTATGTTAGCTTTCATAGCAAAAGGATTTGAGTATAGGAGCAGGGAGGTTCTACTGCAGTTGTACAGGGTCTTGGTGAGACCACACCTGGAGTATTCCGTACAGTTTTGGTCTCCAAATCTGAGGAAGGACATTATTGCCATAGAGGGAGTGCAGAGAAGGTTCACCAGACTGATTCCTGGGATGTCAGGACTGTCTTATGAAGAAAGACTGGATAGACTTGGTTTATACTCTCTAGAATTTAGGAGATTGAGAGGGGATCTTATAGAAACTTACAAAATTCTTAAGGGGTTGGACAGGCTAGATGCAGGAAGATTGCTCCCGATGTTGGGGAAGTCCAGGACAAGGGGTCACAGCTTAAGGATAAGGGGGAAATCCTTTAAAACCGAGATGAAAAGAACTTTTTTCACACAGAGAGTGGTGAATCTCTGGAACTCCCTGCCACAGAGGGTAGTCGAGGCCAGTTCATTGGCTATATTTAAGAGGGAGTTAGGTGTGGCCCTTGTGGCTAAGGGGATCAGAGGGTATGGAGAGAAGGCAGGTACGGGATACTGAGTTGGATGATCAGCCATGATCATATTGAATGGCGGTGCAGGCTCAAAGGGCCGAATGGCCTACTCCTGCACCTAATTTCTCTGTTTCTACGTTTCTAAAAAGACACAGGGCAAATAAACGAAAATGTAATTAAGTTGTTGAAAAATATTTGAAGAACAAATTATTACCATAGAATTGAAACTTCAGTATTTCATTATTCACTTTCTGGCCATCCAAGCTTAAGTCATGTAATGAATATAAATCACATTACTAACAGAGTCCTTAGGTTGTGAACCGACAGCCTTAAGTATTCATTCATACTGTTGGTGTAAATCCACCAGTTTTATGTTACACGATGGGGAAACTCATGTGTTTTTGTTTCCTGTTTTGGTGGGCAGGTGGTAGTTTGACGTAAATCATCGACCAGTTGGTGGTGAATTGGAACTCGTTGTCTACCTCTTCCTCAATATAAACTTCTAGTTTCAAACTATAGTGAGCATCACAAACTTGCCATTATCTTCCCCAAAATGATTGTATGCCCTTTTTATGAACTATCTTTAATAGATTAATTCTTCTTAGGCCCCCTTTGGCCATGGCCAGGGTGTTATTCCCCATATGGAGGACGCCTGTGCATGACTGTTTAACGTGGGGAGACTGGTGCACAGACAGCCACCCCACGGTCCTTGACAGATCTGGGTTAAGATCCAGTGGCATGGAATCCAAGACGACCAGAGACCCTTTTCTGCTGCAGCCTTCATCCGCCTTCCCAGCCGTTGTGACGCTCCACTAAGGTCAGCCATCATCCTCCGCCTGTTCCACCATTGAGGTCTTGGTTGGATTGCTCTTTGTCAGAGACCTCCCCCTCGCCATGTGTGGCCATGCCAGGAGCATAGCTCCAGACGGCATCTCAGGATCTCAGGTCCACACAAGCTTCTCCACCATGACAAGGTGACAAGGAAATTAAGAGATTAATTAATAGATTTGCATTAAGCTTATCCATGTCCACCATGATGCCCCATCTAAATGAGTTTTGTTTATCTGCATTTGACTAATATCCTTCTAAACCTTTCCTATAAATCTGTCCAAGGGTCTTTTAAAATGTTGTATTTGTACCTCTCAACTACTTGCTCTGGCAGCTTGTTCCATATACCCATCACCCTCTGAATGAAAAGATTGCCCTGCAGATTCTAGTATTAAATCTTGCACTCTCTCCTAAAGCCTATGTCCTTATTTCCTATGGTTTTTGATTCCCCCTCAATTTCTTATAGACCTTTTATAAAATCACCCCTCAGCCTTCTGCGCTCCTAGGAATGAAGTCTTAGCTTGCCCACCCTCTCACCATATCTCAAGCCCTCGAGCCCTGGCAACATCCTCCTAAATTTTATCTGCAGTCTTTCCAGCTTAATGACATCCTTTCGATAGCATGGTGACTAAAACTGAACATAATCACCAATGTCTTGTACAATATAGAAACATGGAAAAATAGGTGCAGGAGTAGGCCATTTGGCCCTTCGAGCCAGCACTGCCATTCGATATGATCATGGCTGATCATTAAAATCAGTACCCCGTTCCTGCTTTTTTCCCATATCCCTTGATTCCTTTAGCCCTAAGAGGTAAATCTAACTCTCTCTTGAAAACATCCAGTGAATTGACCTCCACTGCCTTCTGTGCAAGAGAAATCCACAGATTCACAACTCTCTGGGTGAAGAAGTTTTTCCTCATCTCAGCCCTAAATGGCCTACCGCATATTCTTAAACTGTGACCCCTGGTTCTGGACTCCCCCAACATCGGGAACATTGTTCCTGCATCTAACCTGTCCAATCCTTGAGGAATTTTATATGTTTCTATAACATACACAATAGACAATAGGTGCAGGAGTAGGCCATTCAGCTCTTCGGGCCAGCACCACCATTCAATTAGATCATGCCTGATCATCCCCAATCAGTACCCCGTTCCTGCCTTCGCCCCATATCCCCTGACTCCGCTATCTTTAAGAGCCCTATCTAGCTCTCTCTTGAAAGCATCCAGAGAACCTGCCTCCACCGTCCTCTGAGGCAGAGAATTCCACAGACTCACAACTCTCTGTGAGAAAAAGTGTTTCCTCGTCTCGGTTCTAAATGACTTACTCCTTATTCTTAAACTGTGGCTCCTGGTTCTGGACTCCCCCAACATCGGGAACATGTTTCCTGCCTCTAGTGTGTCCAAACCCTTAACAATCTTATATGTTTCAATAAGATTGCCTCTCATCCTTCTAAACTCCAGAGTGTACAAGCCCAGCCGCTCCATTCTCTCAGCATATGACAGTCCCGCCATCCCGGGAATTAACCTTGTAAACCTACGCTGCACTCCCTCAATAGCAAAATTGTCCTTCCTCAAATTAGGGGACCAAAACTGAACACAATACTGCAGGTGTGATCTCACTAGGGCTCTGTCCAACTGCAGAAGGACCTCTTTGCTCCTATATTCGATTCCTCTTGTTATAAAGGCCAACATGCCATTCGCTTTCTTCAGTGCCTGCTGTACCTGCATGCTTACTTTCATAGACTGATGAACAAGGACCCCCAGATCTCGTTGTACTTCACCTTTTCCCAACTTCCCATTTAGATAGTAATCTGCCTTCCTGTTTTTGCTACCAAAGTGGATAACCTCACATCTATGATCACCTCTCATCCTTCTAAATTCCAGTGAATACAAGCCCAGTCAACCCATTGTTTCATTATGTCAGTCCCACCATCCCGGGAATTAACTTGGCGAACCTACGCTGCACTCCCTCAATAGCAATAATGTCCTTCCTCAAATTAGGAGTAACAACATCTCTGTAAAAAAAATAGCTTATAGCTGCTATAATAAAAATACAAAATGCTGGAGTAACTCCACAGTGTCTTTTTTTTGTAAACTGGCATTTGCAGTTCCCTGTTTCTACATGTCCCAACTTCTATTCTCAGTACCCTGACTGATGAAAGCCAATGTACCATAAGGTTTCTTTACCATCCTGTCATCCTGCGATGCCACATACTGGGAACTTTGTACCTATATGCCTTGATCCCTGTGCTCTACAACAATATCCAAGGCCGTACCATTGACTGTAAAGGCTCTGTTCAGGGTTAAATGTATGTGCTATAAATTCTTGTTTGGTAAATGTGTTATGAGTGACTTTGTCATGTTACTTTTGTCAAGACACATTGCAAATGCTTTTCATAGCAAATGGCAACCGTGCTTTATAAATTCATAAGTTATAGGAGCAGAATTGGGCCATTTGGCCTATTATGTGTACTCTGCCATTCAATCATGGCTGATCTATCGTTCCCTCTTAACCCCATTCTCCTGCCTTCTCCCCATAATGCCTGACACATATACTAATCAAGAATCTCTCAATCTCTGCCTTAAAAATATCTATTGACTTGGCCTCCACAGCCTTTATATTTAAATCACTGATATGTGAAAATGGCAGCATTTTGGCTCTAACATTGGCTTAGTGTTAATTTATAATAACATTCTGAGAGTCTAAATTTCCACCAAGAGCCTTTTAAAGTCCATAGTCCTTGTCGAGTACTAAACTGTTTGATCCCAAATTGTTGTAATTTATTTCGCATTCGAGGACTAACAAAGATATCACCTTTGGCTCTGGCCTTGCCTTCCTTTGCTCTTTCAATACACTATAAAGCACAATAATGTATTTGACAGCTGTCAGGCCAGTTGCTTTTGCATACTTACGGCTATGTGCAGTGCATCCAAAGCATTTAAATGATCTCATCTCTGAGATTTAGACAGTTAGTGACTAGTTGATGGAACTAAGTTTAGTTCAAATGTAGTTCTTCTGTTGTCACGTATTATAATGCCATATTCAATTTCTTGAGGGCAAAGTTCTGCATAGATTTTGTTAAAGCTAAAGTGAGAAGCTTCACTCTGACCGATGTCCTGGCATTTGATATCCATAATTGCTTTCTTTATAGTTTCTACTACAGGAGGATTGTAGTCTGTATATTAATTATTTAATCAATCTTGTCCATACTAATCCTTCAGATTAATTCTTATCCAGAAACCTATCTCGCTCTATTTGAAGGAATTGATTATTTATTATATCTCATGAGTAATTACTACGTTGTTCATATGCCATTCTGAACCACCAATACATCGTGCTACTATAAAGTGAAGAGGCACCACTCTGAAAATTATAAAAACAATTCCTTTCTGTTTGAAGCTAGCAATTATAAATGACTTCTTTTCAATTTTTTAAGATATTCAAATTATTCTAGTTCATTAACCATGTACATTTCAAAACTTATCTGCTCTTGAGTGACTGGCTAATACCTTGAGGGCCAAAGTTTAAGTTCATAAGTTCTACGAGTAGAATTATGCCATTCGACCCATCATGTCTACTCCGCCATTCAATCAAGGCTGATCTATATTTCACTCTCAATCCTATTCTCTTGCCTTCTACCCATAACCCCTGACAATTTGAACTTATAACATATTTGTTTGAGAAAATTTACAAAGAATGCAAAGGTTGACAGTGCACGCTGCAAAATTCTAACTGTACACTGTCCAAAATGTGTTCAAAGGTATTTTAGAATGTTATCAAATGCTCACTTGACAGGTATAGCTACTAGCACCATAGAACAATGTAACTGCTCAAAATCACGTCATAATTATATGTCTATAATTAGGAAATGTTCTGCATGAATTCATTTCCTATTTGTTACAATTCAGTCAGCCTGATCCATCATTCTGTCAGATGAAGGCAACAGCTGATTGCTGTCATACTTGAAGATTTGAAACCTGGTTAAATATAATGCAGAGAACCTCTTAATATGTGTAATTATGATTCTTCCAAAACAACCACAGTTACTTACTTCAGGCTAAAGCACTTTTTGTTTACTTGTTTTTCAAATGATTTGTAAAGAGATGGATTTATTTTTAATTTACCTCCAAAAGAGAAAGTCTTCTTCCAGAGAAAAAGAGTGAGGTTTTCAACATATGCGGCTAATTTACAATCTTACTTAAAATGAGCTTGGCAGTTCAGTTAAAAGAAAAAGAGCTGCTGGAGGAACTCTTGTTAGTATTAATGTTTGTGCTCATGCCCCCAGCTCCCACTACCATTTATCCCCACTCAAGTTGAACTAACTCTTAAGATCCCCTCTTCTTTTGATTGTAAACTCATTCAGGCCTCAACATATCCAATTTAAGAGGATTCAAACAATTTTCTACCTTGAATTCCTGACCCCTAGAACATCCAGAATAGTCCAGATCATTTCTCCCCTCAGATTTAACCGTTCACCTATGTACCAAAGTCAATATATAACAGTCAATTAGCCTTCTAACCTGCATGTTTTTGGTGTGCGGGAGGAAACTTGAAGAAACTCAATCTCTGGTGCTGTGAAGCTAGATCTTTGTTAACAGTGCTGCATGAATGGAGTTAGCAGAGGAAATGCCATGCCGTGCATTTGGCAATGGTAAGTTTCTTAGATTACAAAACAATAGTATATTACTGCAAGGATATCAGATGTTCACTGTGTCTTTTCAGGCAGGAAGTAATTTTTTGTTCATACCAAGAGTTTGAAATCAACTATTATCTGAAATACAATTCAGATAATAGCTGAAATGTATCTCTGGAGAGAAGGAATGAGTGACGTCTTGGGTCGAGACCCTTTTTCAGACCAGTCAAGGGAAAGAGAAACAAGAGATATAGATGATGATGTGGAGAGATAAAGAAAAATGATTGAAAGATATGCAAAGAAATAACGACGATAAAAGAAACAGGCCATTGTTAGCAGTTTGTTGGGTGAAAATGAGAAGCTGATGCAACTTGGGTGAGCGGGGGGGGGGGGGGGGGGGGGGGGGGGGGGGGGATGGAGAGAGAGGGAATGCCAGGGTTACTTGAAGTTGGAGAAATCAAACTCGTAAGCTACCCAAGCGAAATATGAGATGCTGTTCCTCCAATTTGTGTTTAGCCTCACTCTGACAATGGAGGAGACCAAGGACAGGCAGGCCAGTGTGGGAATGGGAAGGAGAATTAAAGTACTGAGCAACCGGGAGATCAGGTAGATCCAGGCATATCTTTTGCATATCTTTCATTCGTTGTTCTTTATCTCTCTACATCATCACCTGTATCCCTTGTTTCCCTTTTCCCTTACTGGTCTGAAGAAGGATCTTGACCCGAAACATCACCCGTTCCTTCTCCCCAGAGATGCTGCCTGTCCCACTGAGTTATTCCAGCTTTTTGTGTCTATCTTTGTTTTAAACCAGCATCTGCAGTTCCTTCCTACACAATAACTGAAACATAGTTTTTTTCAGGAGGAAACCAAGAACATGCTTTAATGCTTATGGCCAGAGCTCCCAGGCTGATGCTCCTATTATAAATATGCACCATTCTCCCACTTCCACACTGCTTACATCAGTGTAAGATCTGAATCACTTGCAATCGTATCATCAGTAATTTACTGGCAACATTAAAATAGTGCAAATATGCATACTCGTCATCCTTTACATCACACAACTTTAGCTGCCTCTGGCAGGTTTAGTTAAAGAAAAGTCTTGGGCTCAAATTTAGTTGAAGTATTTAGCTGGGCATACGAAGAATTCTCAGATAAAAGATGTGTTAATTTTGATGCCAATTCTTGTTTTCTCTTTATCATTGCCAACTTTGCCAGATTAAAATTGCGAACATTATTAGTTGGAGATATACCTCGACACTCAACCTCTATAGCACCCAAAGGCTCGCATATGTTTCCAACTGTATGCTCCAGATACATATGTTTTCAGGAGCTCTGTTGCAAGATGAAATCAGATCTTGTGTTAAAAATATGAACCCATTGACAACCAGCTTGAGAGAAGTACTGTGTGTGCTATATTTTTGTATTTTTCTCCCAGGTGTCCCAGAGGTGCAGCCAGTGGAGCCCCTGCCTCACAATGCCTGAGACCTGGGTTCAATCCTGACCCTGGGTGTGTGAATTTTGCTGGTTCACCTTGTAACCTCTGGGATTTTGTCCAGGTGCTCCAGTTTCCTCCTCCATCCCAAAAATGTACAATTGTCCACTGTAAATTTCTCCGAGCACACAGATGTAGAATCCGCGGGGGGGGGGGGGGGGGGGGGGGGAAGGGGGTAGAGGAGATGATCTGGGCTATCCAAGATGTCCCTGGGATTGAAATTCAGGGAAGAATCTCTTGGACTCTTCCTTTTGAATTCTGCCAGTCCATTACCAATATGTGAACATATTGATCTTGTTGGAGCCTCTGGATCCCTTACTCATGCTTTGACTCCCAGTCGCCGCTTTTTTTGGCAACCTGCTATGAATGGGACAGTCGCCTAAGGGGGACAGGCCCTTAAATGAACGTCCTTTAATTCTGAGGCTCTGCCCTCTGGTCCTAGCCTTTCCCACTAGTGGAAACGTCCTCTCCACATCACAAACAGAATATCACCCGTTTCTCTCTTGCATGTATGCCAAATGAATATTTCTAGAATTTTCTGTTTTATTATTATGAATCTTGAAAAATTGAATTTGCTCGAGTATTGGATTGAGTGTAAGTTGGCAAGTCAGATGAAGCACTGTTTTAACTCTACAATAAAAACAACATTGTTTAATGGTGATGGCTGAACACAGCTGCACTCAGTCTGGCTTGTCTCTCTAACACCACAGAACTGATCTGCTGCCAGGGCTGGATGTTAGGGTTGAGTTCAAGGTTGTTTGCTTGGGTAAAGTTAAGTTTCCCAGTATGGGACATTATTTTCAACATCGATATCTTGGACAGAAGAAACCATAATTAAATGGTTGATTGAAAATACTTCAACTACTTTGAAGGTCAAAATGTAATTTCGAGATACAGCATAGAAACAGGCTCCTTGGCTTGCTGACCAGCGATGATCACCCATACGAGAGGCCAATTAACCTACCATCCTGCAGGTCTTTGGGATGTGGGAAGAAAACAGCACTCGGAGAAAACCCATGCAATCCCAGGGAAAATGTACAAACACCATACAGACAACAACCGTACTCAGGGTCAAACCCGGGTCTCTGGTGCTGTAAGGCTGTAACTCCAGGAACAACACTTTCAGCTGTTTGTCCACAAACTGGAGTAAATGCACAACATGTGGTTTATTTTAAGCTCTCAATTATAATCAGTGTGCACCAATCACCTAAAATGTGCTGATAGGACAATTTTACTTTGAGGTAATCTTACTTCTTGTAATCACTCTGTCGATTCCCTTTTGTTGATTTTGAATTGTTTTTTTCCAAAAGGTTCCAAGTGGCTGGACGTGCCTGTGGAAACTAAATATCCATCTTAAAAAATGTAGGGGATTTGTTGAAAGGAGGGAAAAAAATAACATCATAATGTCTTGCTAAATCCCGCAATGACATCTGGATCTAAAATAGGGGTATCTGGTTTCACACAAGATGATAGAAAGTAGCCTTATACAAAAGCTGCCTAAATAAATTCAAATAATAATATTAGGCTGGAACTTATTCCTAGTCATATTAAAATAAATTAAAAGTCAATGACCCTCAACAGAATGGGTGTCATCCATGTAATTGAACATTGGTTCACTCATACTGTTTTTAAAATTTTTCTAATCTGCATTACACATGGCATGTCTTTTTAAAGTATCAGTTTTAGTTTAGTCTTAAAATACAGCATGAAAACAGGCCCTTTGGCCCACCGAGCCCGCATCGACCAGCAAATGTTGTTGGGTGACTTTCCAAATCCAGTCGTTTGTTGGACTCGTCTAATGTGGCGTTTCAGCAATGTTTGGCAATACTCAAAAAAGAGAGACTAATTATACACAAGCAGCCAAAGTACTTTATTTAAAAGGTGGAAATTGAGATGAGAAATTATGCCCACAGATCACTTGCTGTTTCCGAGAACAGGATTGATAATTACAACTGTTAGATATCTAGGATAGAATAATTGTGAAAAAACCACAGTTCCTTGCCAAATCCTCTGGACTATCTTGTGCATCTCACTTTGCTGCAACAGTAGATGATCCAATATCCTGCACAATGCAAGGGGAAGGTGTAAAGGCATAATTAACTTGGTTCGAAGCAACAAATTAAATGGCTTCAGCCCTTGTTTATAAATAAGACTTGACAACGCATGGTAGATAATATACAAACATTTAATAAGCCCCAAGGTACTTTGTTTTAATATCCTGTGTCATAAATATTAATTGCTTTTTGTTGTATATGTCATCAAGGAAGTTATTATTATAGCTGTTGATTGCATCAATTTTTACCACTGCCAATAGAAATGTTAAATTGTCAATGCCATCACCTGTAATATTGCAATCTATAAAAAAATTCCAGGCTAGCAATCATTAACAATTCAACACTATACCACTACTTAAAGCTATTGCATATCCTCCCAAACATATAGATTTCACAAGAGCACAGAAATGAAAAGTCACCCATGCTATTTGGAAGTAAACAAAATAAATTAGAAATGGTTCCTCTTTCCAAGTCTGAGAAAGGTTACTGATGGTATATTTTAGTGGAAAGAAATAATAGATGTTCTAAATTAAGTAAGGAGCTCATATGTGTTGAAAGAAATGACCTCTTAGGCTATCAATATCAAACACTGTTTAAAGCCCAACAAGTTCTGGGCCCTGAATGGCTTCTGCAATGTTTTACATTGTCTCTGAACAGATCACTCCAACCAAATATACAGTAGATCACAGCTCTGTCATCTCAACCATCTGACATACCAGGGCAATGTTCTGTTTAATTTTGTTTACTCCTTACTCACTTAGATTCTGTTAACATCATAGATTCATAGATTCATAGAAAATAGGTGCAGGAGTAGGCCATTCGGCCCTTCGAGCCTGCACCGCCATTCAATATGATCATGGCTGATCATCCAACTCAGTATCCCGTACCTGCCTTCTCTCCATACCCCCTGATCCCTTTGCCACAAGGGCCACATCTAACTCCCTCTTAAATATAGCCAATGAACTGGCCTCAACTGCCTTCTGTGGCAGAGAGTTCCAGAGATTCACCACTCTCTGTGTGAAAAATGTTTTTCTCATCTCGGTCCTAAAGGATTTCCCCTTTATCCTTAAACTGTGACCCCTTGTCCTGGACTTCCCCAACATCGGGAACAATCTTCCTGCATCTAGCCTGTCCAACCCCTCTAGCCTGTCCAACCCCTTTATCATTATCATACAATGCTGTTGAGAGCAAGAAAATAAAAAGAACATCTTTCATTGGTGAAGATAATTACTCAGCCTTTGGAGAAAAATGTTTTTGTAACATTGGACAGCAAAAGTATTCCAACTAATGCATTAGAGTCATAGAGTCATGGAGTGATACAGTGTGGAAACAAACTCTTTGGCACAACTTGCCCACACTGCCCAACATGTCCCAGCTACACTAGTCCCATCTGCCCAAGTTTGGCGCATATCCCTCCAAACCTGTCCTATCGATGTACCTGTCTAACTGTTTCTTAAATGTTGGGATAGTCCCTTCCTCAACTACCTCCTCTGGCAGCTTGTTCCGTACACCCACCACCATTTGTGTGAAAAAGCTACCCCTCAGATTCCTGTTAAATCTTTTCCTCTTTACCTTAAACCTATATCCTCTGGCCCTCGATTCACCTACTTTATTCCACCCAATTTATTCCTCTCATGATTTTATACACCTCAATAAGATCACCTCTCATCCTCCTGCAGTCCAAGAAACAGTCCCAGCCAACTCAATCTTTCCCTATAGCTCAGACCCTCTACTTCTGACAACATACTCGTAATTCTTCTCTGTAGCCTATGCAGCTTGACATCTTTCCTATAACATGGTGCCCAGAACTGAACACATTACTCTAAATGCGGCCTCACCAACGTCTTATACTGTACAACTGCAACATGATCTCCCAACTCCTATACTCAGCTCCCAACTTCTATACATTACTAGACTAAGTGGGACCCGTTGGGTCCCAGCATCACACAGGAGGGCTGGTCATCCAACGCAATATTCCACCTCTCCACCAATTCTAATTTTGGTGGCCAGTTGGGGGGGGGGGGGGGGGGGGCTTTCTGGAGAGCTAGTATGGGTGTGGGCTGAAGGGACTGGTTTCCAGAGGGCTAGTATGCAAATTGTGCGCCAAATGGATTCTTGGGCTGGCGTCTCAGTCAATCAAGCCTGTTGTGCTGGCAACTCACTCACTCACGGCAGGTGGGCTGGTAGTTGACTCACGGCTAATCCTTGAAATTCTATTTCAAGCAGGGTATAAGGCCACCAAATTCAAGTGCAGTTTCTTACCACTTCTAGCAGGGTGCAAGGCCACCAAATTCAAGTGCGGTTTCATACCATTTGAAGTAGGGTGCAAAGCCACTAAAGACAGCGAGTCGTGACCTCTCCCTCCTCCATCTTGCAGAGACTGAGCCACACCCACATTTCCGGGTTTTATAACCCCTCCCCCCCCCCCACCGGAAAAGGTGTGGCTTTCATGGAGTGATTGACAGGAGAGAGATTCTTCCTAAACTGGCACAAGCATTTAAATATAAATATTTTAAAACTTAAAAGGCATAAAGATAAATAATTTCTAAATTATTTGCAGTAATATTTTGAAATGAAAGATACAATATCAAATAAAAGTATGCTTAACATGTGTTCACCATTCATCTTTTTTTCAATGTTATGGATATTTATCCTGCTTAAGTTAAACATGGAAGGTTCAATTTATTTGTTTATTACAGACCATTAAGAAAATAATGTTTACACATGTAATCTAAGGATGATTGTCCGCCTTCTGACAGATCAGCCATTAAACCAGGCAATGTTAGTGGAAATATGCACCCGTTGTTGTTTGACTACTCATCCTGATAGCTGTAATTTCCAAAGATTTTTGCTACATGTCCAATCCAGAACTGAAGTGGCTAATTGTGCACTAGGGCACATTTCTGCAAATGAGAGGAGCACGGAAAGTTTTACAGAAATATAAAGTGTCTTAAAAGCCTTTCAGAGATAAGGCTTGCGGAAAGGAGATTAAGCTTGCGGTCTGATATACAAAGAGGGATGCATGTGTTGAATGGCTAGGCCAAGTAATGGAAAGATAAGAAAGTTCAAGATGTGTTACTGCCAAAATCTTGTGACTGGATTTAGATACTTTAGAAACACATCCAAACTGTTGATTGAATTATTTATTACATTTCTAATCCATCTGACCAGCTCCAGTGGTGTTTGGACAGTTGGTGTCTAATCTGTTTATAATGTAAAATGAACAAGTCATATCCTCATACAGCACAGAAACAGGCCCTTCAGTCCAACTCATAATCATGCTGACCAAGATGCCCCACGTAAGCTACTCCCATTTGTCCACATCTAAATCTTTCCTATCCATGCATCTGTCCAGGTGTCTTTTAAATGGTGTTGTTGTAGCTGCCCCAACTATTTCCTCTGGCAGCTTATTCCATTTTCCCAGCACACTGTATGAGGAAAAAGTTGCCCCTCAGGTTTGTGTTAAATCTTTCCCCTCTCACTTTAAAGCTATACCTTCAAATTCTTGATTTCTCTACTCTGGGGGAAAAAGGCTGTGCAATAAACCTGTCTATCCCCCTTACGATTATATACACCTCTATAAGATCACCCCTCACCCTCCTACACTCCAGGTAATACACGTTAGCCTGCCCATCCTCCCCCTCTATATCAGGCCCTCGAATCCTGGAAACTTCCTCGTAAATCTTCACTGCACTCTTTCCAGCTTAATGCCATCTTTCCTATATCAGGGCGTCCAAAACTGAACGCAATATTCCATGCATAGCATCACCAACATTTTCTTAGAACTGTAACATAGCGCTCCAACTTCTGCACTCAATTCCCTGACTGATGAAGGCCAGCAGGTCAAAAGCATCCTTCACCACCCCATCTATCTGCAACACCATTTTCAGGAAACTATATATGTGTACTCCTTGATCCTTCTGCTCGACAACACTCTGTAGGGCCCTACTATTCACAGTGAAGATTCTGCCCTTGTACCAACTGGTAATGTTAAATGTATGCCGAGCTTCACAACCGTGTATATGCCCTTGCCCTTCTTAAGGGGTTGGACAGGCTAGATGCAGGAAGATTGTTCCCAATGTTGGGGAAGTCCAGAACAAGGGGTCACAATTTAAGGATAAGGGGGAAATCTTTTAGGACCGAGATGAGGAAAACATTTTTCACACAGAGAGTGGTGAATCTCTGGAATTCTCTGCCACAGAAGGTAGTTGAGGCCAGTTCATTGGCTATATTTAAGAGGGAGTTAGATGTGGCCCTTGTGGCTAAATGGATCAGGGGGTATGGAGAGAAGGCAGGTACAGGATACTGAGTTGGATGATCAGCCATGATCATATTGAATGGCGGTGCAGGCTCGAAGGGCCGAATGGCTTACTCCTGTATTTTCTATGTTTCTATGTTTCTATGTATGACTTCCCAAAAAGCAACATTCATACTTGAAGATGAAATGGGTGGTAGGAAGTTACGAGCACATGTTGATTGGACTGTGTTCAACAGTCTCTGCAGGGAGCAGAGCCATTGCCATACCAGCCTGAGATGCATCTGATCAGAATATTTTCTATAGATCATCTGTAGAAATTTGAGAGAATCCTTACAGACATGCTGAATATTCTCAGTCCTAATGGGCCTGTCCCACTTAGGTGACTATTTGGGCGATTGCAAGTCAAGTCAAGTTTATTCGTCACAAACACATACGAGATGTGCAGTGAAATGAAAAGTGGCAATGCTCGCGGACTTTGTGCAAAAAGACAAACAAACAAACAACCAAACAAACTATAAACACAATCATAAACACACACATATTCTTTTACATATTAAATATTGTGGGCGGAAGGAAAAACGTTCAGTAAAGTCAGTCCCTGGTGAGATAGGAGTTTACAGTCCGAATGGCCTCTGGGAAGAAACTCCTTCTCAACCTCTCCATTCTCACAGCATGGCAACGGAGGCGTTTGCCTGACCGTAGCAGCTGGAACAGTCCGTTGCATGGATGGATGGGGTCTCCCATGATTTTATTGGCTCTGGAGTTGCACCTCCTGATGTATAGTTCCTGCAGGGGGGCGAGTGTAGTTCCCATAGCGCGTTCGGCCGAACGCACTACTCTCTGCAGAGCCTTCTTGTCCTGGGCAGAGCAATTCCCAAACCAGATGATAATATTTCCGGACAAGATGCTTTCCACAGCCGCTGCGTAGAAGCACTGGAGGATCCTCGGAGACACTCTGAATTTCCTCAATTGCCTGAGGTGGTAAAGGCACTGCCTTGCCTTACTCACGAGTGCTGCGGCGTGTGATGTCCATGTCATATCCTCAGAGATGTGGACTCCCAGATATATAAAACAGCTCACCCTATCCACAGTATCCCCATTTATCCTCAATGGTGTGGAGACTATGCAGTCGTCACATGTTCGTGGGTGGTTGCCGGGGAGTCACCTTCATGGTCGTGGGGAGTTCCCGTATACTGGGAACTAGTCAAGGCCTCATTATGGTCACCGCAAATTAGAATGAAGCCGCCATGGAGAGTAGCGAGAATTCTCGTGCTGTAGATGGGTCGCCAGGAGGTCCTAGTGGGTTGCCAGGTGGTCAAAGGTTCTCGTAGGTTGTAGCCGATGCTGACCGGTGAATTTCATTGACTCATTGGGGGAAAAAAAGCATAAGCAGTAGTTTTCAGAACCAAGGTTACCAACTGGTAATGTTAAATGTCTGCCGAGCTTCACAACTGTGTATCTCTGGGTTCTTAAAATTTATCTCCACACCTTCTCCACACCATCTCCCCCCTCCCCCCCCCCCCCCCTTTTGAAGGACTTACTATGCACTGTGCTTTACCCATCTTAATTACAGCGCCAACCTTCCTGTTCATCATGGTCTCACCTTGGCTTTGCACGGTGTGAATTTCACTCAGCGCTCCCCCCGCTTGCCCTATCCCCTGCCTGCATAACCGTCTGGTCAAGGAAGCGATGTGTGTGTGTGTGCTCCACTCTGACAGTCGAAGTTTCAGTTGCCGGTTTTTCAGCTGTCAAGTTGCCGGCAACTTGACATTCGCCGGCAGTCGCTTGAAAAATTGCCTAAGTGGGACAGGCCCATTAGAAAATAAGAAGTGGGGGGTGAGGAACAGGCATTGGAGATAATTTCACCACAATGTTCCACCCACACAGCTCTTTGCTTGTCAGAGACATTTGCAAGGAATTAGGGAAACACAAGGTAGGTTAAGTTGCGAGATACAGCATGGAAACAGGTCCTCCGGCCCATTGAGTTCACGCTGACCATCAATCACGCGTTCACTTCGGCCAATTTACCGAGGCCAATGCACCTACAACCCAGCACGTCATTGGGATGTGAGAGGAGACTGGAGCACCCGGAGGAATCCCATGCAATCACAGGGAGAACATACAAACTCTGCATAGACAGCACCCAATGTCAGGATCGACCCAGGGTTGCTGGAACTTTACCATGGGAGGTGCTCTACCATCTGTGCCACTGTGCCGTTAAGATCAACCTTCTACTGTTCAATTATATCACTTGTATGCAATCAGATTAAAAAATGCAAACAAAGGATAAGAGAATAGATAGCTTTTCCCTGGGCAGGGGACATCTATCTATCTATCTATCTGTCTGTCTGTCTGTCTGTCTGTCTGTCTGTCTGTCTGTCTGTCTGTCTGTCTGTCTGTCTGTCTATCTATCTATCTATCTATCTATCTATATTACCAAGTCTGATCTTGACCACTTCCTGTTGTTCTGTATATTGATTTTAGAAAAAACGCTGCCACATGCGGCTGTGATTTTTGGCCATCTTACTCAGAGTCCCCCTCTGCTGCACAGGACAAGAGGATTTTTTCCCATCGATGAAAAATAAAAGATGTTGAGATTCTCTCTCCAGTCAATCATGCCATGAAGGCCACGCCCTTTCTGGTGGGAGGGGGGAGGGACTATAAAACCTAGAAGTGTGTGCTTGGCTCAGTCTCTGCAAGATGGAGGAGGGAGAGGTCACGACTCGCTGTCTTTAGTAGCCTTGCACCCTGCCTGAAATGGCATGAAACTTCACTTGAATTTGGTGGCCTTGCACCCTGCTTGAAGTGGTAAGAAACTGCACTTGAATTTGGTGGCCTTGCACCCTGCTTGAAGTGGTAAGAAACTGCACTTGAATTTGGTGGCCTTGAACCCTGCTTGAAATGGAATTTCAAGGAATAGCCATGAGTCACCTGCCAGCACAACAGACTTGAGTGACTGAGCTGCCAGCTCAAGAATCCATTCAGCCCACATTGTTCATACTAGCAATGTGGACTCTGGAAACCAGTCTCTTCAGCCCACAACACCCATACTAGCATTCCAGAAAGCCCCCACTGGCCACCAATATTGGAATTAGTGGAGAGGTGGAATATTGCGTTGGGGGACCAGCCCTCCCGTGTGATGCTGGGACCCAACGGGTCACACTTAGTCTCGTATTTATATATTACTCAAACGCTCATCTTGTTTGTTAGTGAGTCTGCCTGTCTGTGATTCATGCCCTGAATTACACCAAAACAGCACACGATAGCTCTACCATTTTTGGACCACTTTAGTCACCATTGTCCTGTGGTGTGTTTTTTTTAACAAGTTTCATTTACAAGTTATTCACATTTTTAACTTTACAAAATCCAGTTTGAGAAAGAATCACTTGAACACTGCAGTGGCAGTTACAGCTATGACGTCACAATGGGATCTCATTTACATTTTTTAAAAACTTGCTGTCCCCAATAAAAGCACGCTGCACACGGACACAGACACGGACTGGTCCCCGAGCCGCGCTCCTTCCTTCCCCTCCCGCGGCTCAAGACTGCAGCTTCATAAAGTCACTGACTGACTTTCAGTTATTTTAAAGTGCTACGTGTGCTGAGACATGGGAGGGGGAGGGAGAGGGAGAGGCAACCAGCCCCAGGAGGGGGCAAAGGGCCCCGGACCCCGCACTGGCTCGAACCACAGCCCAGGGCTCTGAGCATGGCTGGACACAGGCACGGACACAGACACGGACTGGGCCCGGAGCCGTGCTCCTCCCTCCCTCCCCCTCCAGACTGGAATATTGCGTTGGGGGAACGAGGCCCAACGGGTCCCACTTGGGGTAGGGAGGGCAAAGGGGTTATGGACAATGTTAACAAAGTCAGGACTCCATCCAATGAGAGATTTGTAACATTGTTTTATCGAGAGGGAGTGAGTGGGGGAGGGGTGGAGGAGAGGATGGTTGTTTAATGTAGTTTGACCAGGTAGAGGGAGGGGAGAGCGGTTATGGAGGGAGGGAGGGAGTGACTGAGGGTTGGGGAAAGGAGAGGGAGGGAGGGGAGGAGGAGAGGGGAATGAAGAGGGAGGGTGAAGAGGAGGGGGAGGGAGTGCTGGGGGATGAGGGGAAATGAGCCCCTCATCCCCCAACTACATAGTTGGGGGTTATGGGTGAGTGGTGGAATATTGCATTGCGGGAACGGGGCCCAACGGGTCCCACTTGGTCTAGTTAGAACTAAAGGACACTTGCTTTTTGCTTTATGATTCTATGAAAATAAAAATAGTGAAGTTCTGAAACAAAATGGAAGGCAGGAGCGAATGAAGGAATACAACTGTACAAATCATTTGATTACAGTCTTCTGAATCTTGAGAAAACTGGCAGTGATGACCTCACACTTCATGAGAACATATTATGTGACTTGTAAATGCTGTCATTGGGAAAATTAACTTCAAATCTTTCAGGACACCTTAATTTTCTTTGTTTTCCTTAAGTAAAATAGGCTTATATACTCTCCATAAACTGCCTTTTGGTTTTCCGGTATGGTGCTTGGAATTTATGTGAAGAATGGTGAGAAATAACATTAGTGGGTGTTATACCACTGCTCCCTTTAAAGTGCTGCTGCTTTGCAGACAGTGTGTTGATTTTTAGATACTTTGAAATCAGCTGGCTGATAAACATTAACATCTAAAACAAAGTCAGCTCTTTCACATACAGGAAGCGGAAGTGATTGGGAAAGGAAAGATCAATTGAATGCTGACAAAATCTAAACTATCTTTAGTAAAACTCCCATAATCTGTCACATAGGGGATTTGGGTGGTGGTGAAGTAGCAGATTTTCTGGATCCTTATACTTTAGAGGCACAGTGCGGAAACAGGCCCTTCAGCCAACGGTGTCCACGCCAGCCACGATCACCCCATATACTAACACACTAGGGACAATCTACAAATTTAACCAAAGCCAATTAACCTACAAACCCGTAAGTCTTTGGAGTGTGGGAGGGAACTGCAGCACCCGAAGAAAACCTACGTGGACACAGAGAGAATGTACAAACTCTGTACAGACCGCACCCTCGGTCCGGATCAAACCTGGGTTTCTGGCGCAGTAAAGCAGCAGCTCTACCGCTATGCCACTGTACCATCTAAATGCTATTGTTATGGATTCTATTCCATTAATACTCCAACATAATGAATCCACCCATTTTTTTTAATGTTGCACAGTGGAATAATGCATTTTGAAGTGAACCTGGTAGGTTTCAAGTGAGCACGGGAAACAAGACAACAAAATGTTTCAAAGCTGTGCTAGAACATAGTTGCAAGAGAATATGGGAACCAGATGAGTTTAAAGAGAGGAAAGAAAACCTGGGTCCAGTGTTTGAAAGGGAGACCTGCGATCCACAGCCCTGCGATCACCATTTAAATCATGGGGTCACAGATTCTATGTCAGGTCTGGCTTGTCACAGGTTCTTGATTAGTACGGGTGTCAGAGGTTATGGGCAGAAGATAAGAGAATGGGGTTAGGAGGGAGAGATAGATGCCATGATTGAATGGTGGAGTAGACATGATGGGCCGAATGGCCTAATTCTACTCCTATCGCTTATGACCTTATGACCTCCTGAGTGACGATTCCCCAGCAGAAAGCTGATGATTGTCAGCATTGCTCAAAGCTATTGTTGGGCTTGGCAGGGCAAATGGACAGTTTCAGCCTTCTATTTCGAACCTGAGATCCGGCCCATTGTGTGTATTACCAGGGGCTACTAAAAGCACGTCCCTTTCCTACCCTGTTGCCAGAAATTGCACAAGTATGTACCAGTGGACAATTGTTAACTCACCACTGAGCGTCATGGAAATATGGACACTTGCCAAATAATATGGGGTGTCCTAAGGGACGTGACTTGTGCTGGTGTTTCTGCAACTGGTTCCTAGGTTACAATTGGGTCATGGGGAACACAGCAAATTGTCTAGAAAGGCACAGAAAAATGGAATGACTGACATGAACTAATAACATTTACTCCCAATATTCCTTTTGCTTGGGTCTTTCAAAAAGAAACACATTTCATCTATGTCACCGTACAAATGTCAGGTGATGTTCGGGTATCACGGGCTGGACACCTAAGAAAATCAAAAACATGGAACTGAAATTGTTCTAGTCTCTACCTGACATAGGATAAAGATGGATTGTGTACATAATATGGGTCTCTGCAATAAAATACAATTTGTGTTCAATATTAAATGTTAAATGCAGCTAAATTATGGTACTTACTCTCTAATATGAAGAGAAATTGGCTGAAAACCTAGTAGCATCTGTGGAGAGAGAGATGGAAAGTTAATGGACACATTTATCTTTTGTAGTAAATGCCTACTATTTTCTGTGTGCTTAAGCAAAGCAAGAATTTCATTGTCCTATACAGGGACACATGACAATAAACTCACTTGAACTTGAACTTGAACTTGAACTTAATGCACCAGATTAATTCATCAGACCATAAATGTTCACAAATATAAACTAGAAAATGGTCATCCTTAAATGCTAAGTTTAATTTGGCCTTTGCGTTTCACCTTTCAGGTCAGAATGTTAGCCCATTAGGTGAATAATAAGAGTTTAGCTGCACTATTTGATACAGTTCAGCTATTCAGTCATGTCCGAGCATCAAAAATAATGTGCATTGTTACCCAAGCATAAACTGGTAAAATGTAAAATAATTTGCTGCTAAATTAGAATGCTTTCCTTCTTCCAATTGCTGTTCAACTTTTCCTGCATTACAATACAATACAATACAATACGGTTTATTTGTCACATTGCACATAAGTGCAAGTGAAATGAATATGTCAGCAGCGGTACAATTATAAAGAACACACACAAAAACACAATAAAAATTTAACATAAACATCCACCACAGCATTCATCACTGTGGTGGAAGGCACACAATTTGGCCAGTCCTCCTCCATTTTCCCCCGTGGTCGGGACCTCAACCCTCCGCAGCCGTTGCTGCGGGCGTCCAGATGGTAAAAGGACAAGGTACAAGTCCAGGTAAGTCCAGAGTCGGCTCTTCCCCACCGGAGACCGCGGCTTTAAGTTGGTGTAGGCCGCAGGCCGGCGGTCGAAGATTTAAAGTCCCCGCCGCGCCGCAGACAGAAGCACCGCAGACTGCAGGGCCGGCGGTCGAAGCTCCCCTCCAGGGGTGATGTTAAGTTCACGCCGGGCCCGCGGTAGAAGTTGGCCGCGGGCCGGCAGTGATGGCTTCTTCTTCCCCCGGGTCCCCCACGAGGGATCCCGGGCTGTAGACGCCGCGCCAGCTGGAGCTGTGCAGACCGCGCGCGGCTTCAGGCTGCCGGCTGCCCCGGGCCAGCGAAACGGAGCGCTCCCCTCCAGCGAGCCCCAGCGAGGGCTCACCTGCTCCACGCCGAGAGTCCACGCTGCGCCCGCCGCTGAAGCCCCGAGCGCGTCTCCGGGAAAGGCCGCGCCGATCCTTGCTGTTAGGCCACGGGGAGGCGACCTGGAAAAAGTCGCCTCTCCATGGAGGAGGCGGCCGAAACGGTTTCCCCCTCACCCCCCCACACCACCCCCCACACAAAACACACAAAGAAACATTAAAAACATACTTTAAAACATACTAAAAAAATAAAAAAAGTTGAAAAAACTAACGCGCTGCTGACAGGGCTGCCACCATTGCAGCGCCCCCACCGATAATTAAGATATCGCTGATAGCAACCTCTTCCAGGTCCCACTGAGGCACTCAGAATATTGACCAGGCATGACCGAGGGCGTGTAGCCCTTGGGGGGGGGGACGACAACATAATTGTCCTGGAGTTATCCATCAGTGGTCACCCTTGCAGGACAACCTCATCATTCCAATGCAGTAGCAGACTGGGAATTTTGTCAGGTTAAGTCCATGGGTAACCTCATCACCTCACCCTCGCACTGAACCAACCTCTCTGATTTACCTCATCTCCCAAACTCAATCTGCTGCTTTACACATCCTGTAACGAGCCAAATGCAAAGTCCCATTTTACCCAGTCTCCAGGATTCTCCAACACATGCTACTAACCTGCACATCCATACTCCCAACCATTAATCGGTTCAGCCCAATCTTGCTGTCCACCAGTGATGATGTATCTCAAACACTACCCCTTAGAAGCAACAACCAATGACAGGCTCCAATCTTTTCAGCCTGGAGATTCCAGTAAAAGTTCACAAACTAAGTAGCTTGTTGTGGCCTGCTGATAAACTTTTCTAACACATCCTTTGTGTGCCTGAGAATTGTCAGGCACTTCTCCTTTCTGGCACTTTGATGCTCAGGATTTCTTGTTACCTGGTATGTTTATCCATTATATCTATGACCTCTGAGGACGTCAAGTCAAGTCAAGAAGTTTATTCGTCACATACACATACGAGATGTGCAGTGAAATGAAAAGTGGCAATGCTCGCGGACTTTGTGCAAAAAGACAAACAAACAAACAACCAAACTATAAACACAATCACATATTCTTTTACATATTAAATATTGTGGGTGGAAGGAAAAAACGTTCAGTAAAGTTAGTCCCTGGTGAGATAGGAGTTTGCAGTCCGAATGGCCTCTGGGAAGAAACTCCTTCTCAACCTCTCCGTTCTCACAGCATGGCAACGGAGGCGTTTTCCTGACCGTAGAGGCTGGAACAGTCCGTTGCAGGGGTGGAAGGGGTCTCCTTCACAACAGTTAGCAAGTGGAAAATTGAAAGTATGCTAGCTGCTATTAAAGACACTGGCGGGGGGAGTATTTATATAAAGTGTGTCCCTACCAATTAAAAATATGAGTTGTGGTTTTTCCTCTGAATAAATTGGAAAAACAATGGTAATTTTATATGAATGGATTCATGTAATGGAGTGTAACTCGTGACCACATTTTCCAAAATATTTCGCATCTAATTGACTACTTTTTAAGCCTGTTGTTATATTTATAGTGTATTCACCAAATAACAGCTATGACTGCAAGTGAGTCATTCTGAATACAATAAAATAATAGCCACAATAGAAACCTTATCCCACAAGCCTGTCCTGCCATTTAATATGATCATCGCTGATTTATTCCAGATCTCAATCCCAACTAATGCTGCCACAAGGAACTGCAGATACTGGTATACAAAAAACACAGAGATTGCTGAAGTGACTCAATCGGTCAGGCAGCATCTCTGGACAGGTCTGTGGAAAGGTCCTGACTCAAAATTACGCCTATCCACATTCTTCAAAGCTGTTGCCTGACCCATTGACTTGGTCCAGCAATTTATGTCCCAGATTGATGCTATTGGTTGAAAGAAGAATGTCAATCTAGATGTCCGTAGAATCTTAAATAGGAATAGTCATCATGGCTATGTGCTCGGGAAATCGAGTCCCATGAAATTGATTGAGTTTCTTGAAAAGGTGATCAAGAGAACTGTGAGGATAAGACAATAGATGTTGTCTATGTGGACTTAAGTAATGCGTTTAACAACATCCTGCATTGTAGATTTGTCCAGAACCTGAAATCACATGGGATCCAGGGTGAGCTAGCCAATTGCCTTGCTGGAGAATGGGTAGTGGAGGGTTTTTATCCATGCCAGAAGCTTGTGACCAGAGGTGCGCTGCAGGGATCTGCACTGGGTCCCCAGTTGTTTGTCATCGATATTATGAGATGGTAAGTGACATAATTAGAATGTTTGTGGATGACACCAAAATTGATAGTGTGGTGAACAGTAAAGAATATTGCAACAGGATCTTTATAACTGGAAACATGAGCAAAGGAATGGCAGATATAATTTAATGCAGAAAAGTGTGAAGTTACGTATTTTGGGAAGTAAAGCCAGGGCAGGGCAAATACACAGTAAATGACAGGGCCCTGGGGAGTGCTGTGTTGTAAAACAGAGACCTTAAAGGCCCTGTCCCACTTTCCCGAGTTACTCACGAACTCTCCCGAGTTTTCCCCTTGATTCGAACTCGGGGAATGTCGGGTAATGTCGGTAGCGAGTCTATAGGGGGCCGTAGGAGTCTATAGATGTTTCGTAGCGGCTCGTAATGCCAGCCGTAGGAACTCGGGGCATCAGGTAAGTCGGGACGTTTTTTCAACATGTTGAAAAATATCCACGAGTTAAAATATAGCCCTGAGTACCTACGGACGGCTATTACCGGAATTCTCCGAGTTAGAATCAAGGGGAAAACTCGGGAGAGTTCGTGAGTAACTCGGGAAAGTGGGACAGGGCCTTGAGGATACAAGTACTTTGTTCCGTGAAAGTGGTGAAAAAGTCGTCAGGGTGGTGAAGAAAGCATTGGGCACGTTTGCCTTTGTTGGATGGGACACTGAGTACATGTGTTAGGACATTATGTTACAGCTGTACAAGACATTGGTGAGAAGGTACCTGGAACATTGTGTGTGGTTCGGATCTCCACACTATGGGAAGGATGTGATTAATAAATAGATGATGCAGAAAGCTCGTCGCTGGAACTGAAGGGATATGAAATTAATTTATTCCGACTCCCAATCCGCACCCACCAGCTAGAGCGTGGTCCTGGCCTCCCATCTACATGACTGGACTCTTTTGAATGATCTTTCATGGGCTTATCGGACTTTATCTTCTACTCAATGTTATACCCTTGATCGTGTAACTATATGCTATGGACAGCTTGATTATAGTCATGTAAAGTATTTCCGTTGACTGGATAGCACACAACAAAAAGCTTTTCACCGTATATCGATACATGTGATAATAATAAACTACACCAAACTAATGCGACAAAAGAGCAAGATGAAGAATATACGCATTAGCTTTTAGCTTTCACTATCACCTACACTGACTTAAAATGCAGCTTCCATCCAGGAGTGTTTCTTGGAATAATGGTAGAATACGCAAGTCTCTGAAAAGGCAGCAACTAGACTTTGGCATCATTTTCCGAGGAAGACAGTAGGCTCATTCTGTGCCATTCTAATTCACTTTCCACTATGATACGAGTGTAGAGTGTGAACAATGCCTTGGCTGTTTTGCATAGAAACAAATTTCTCTCCAGGCCTTGGGCACACAACGTGTTTAAATATACAAAAGGCTGCAACAGTGTAGGCAGTGGAGTAAATTAATATTAAAGTCTGAACCAACACTTGCCTTTTTCCTGGGTTTATATCAACTGTCATATGTAAATCAAGTCCTGATTTTAAATTCTTTCCTATCCCTATTTCTCAACCTTTAAATAGCCCTCAAGTTGTATTACTATTTTTGGCCACTCCTTAACCTGAGCTTGTTAAAAGATTCAATCCAGTTCGACAATACATTGTACACGAGCAGTTAAATAGAAAACATCAGGCAATAAAGCACCATTTCAGGATGTTTCCATTTGTAGACTTCGTACTGCCAGGCAACCACTGTGTTATAGATTTGTTTACATGATCTGTTCACTTGTTATGTTGGCCAGAGATTGCGCTGAATTAAACAAAAAACATGTTTATCTGATCATTTATTTAATGGAAAGAAAATTGACTAAAGCTTTAACTTGTCCAGTATCACTAACTATGGTTCTGTTTTCAGATAGCTTCTGCACACTAAATAAACATGTACATTCTACCTTTATTAATAGGAACAAGTCATTTCTTAAGCCTGGATAGCCAGTGAATGATTCATGGTTGGTCCACACTACCCTTCCTTGGTGCCTCTCTTATGGTACTGTTGCAGAATAAAAATCAATGTGGTTAGTTCTCCTTACTTATGGGCAAAATCAGATAAAATTATTGTAATGACATTGCTGCTTTTCAACTCACTCCAAAACGATGAGTTATTGTTCGAGTAGCAATTGGCCAAAGGTGAATACTTTTTGCCTTAAAATTCATCCTTGGGTTAGTCGTGTTGAACCATCATTTGAAAGTGTAGAGTGTTAGATCCTTGCTCCGAATTTCAAAAGCAGAAGACAAAGTCAGCCACAAAAACATGAATAGGAATAGGCATTTGGCCATTCAAGCCCACTCCACTTCATTACAATAATGGCTGGTATTCTAGCTCAGTGCCACTTCCCTGAGAGTCCTTAATTCCCTAATGTTGGAAACCTATCCTATCCATCAGAATGAATCCCTGTGGTCCTTCTGGGTAGAACATTTCAAAGATTCACCACCCTCTGAGTGCAATGTTTCTCTTCCTCTTAGAAGTGAATGATCTACCCTCTTATTTTGAAACCGTGTCCCCTGAACTGCTCAGCCAAGGGAAATAACTTCCCTGCAAATAGCCTGACATTGACATTGGTTTAGTATTGTTACAGGTATGTGTACCAAGACACAGTGAAACATTTTGTTTTGTGTGCTACCCAGGCAGATCATACCATGCATCAGAATGGCAGATAGTGTAGAGGACAGAATATAGTGTTTTGGCTATAGAGGAAATGTAGATATAAAAAGTGCAACACCTGCAACTGGGAAAATTCATCCTTAAAATCAGTAAAACATCTTGACAAGCCCAAGTGTCTAAGATTTCCTAAATTCTCGACAAACAGTTCTGGTCTACTCAATCTCTCCTCATAGGCAAAACCTCTCATCCTTGGAACCAGTTTATGAATCTTTGTTGCATTCCCCATTTGGCCAATAAAGGCAACACCTGCATTACAGTGGGGTTGTGTTTCTGGAAAACCATACACATTTTACATACAGCTAAACCCTATATCACGATTTTATAGGTGGAAATGCATTTCTGTAGGGATGTTCCTGCAGGACTGTTGCCAAATATGTTACTTTGTCATACAGTTTACTTTCATCAAATAATGTAACGTTTCCACTAAGATATGTGATATCATAAATTTGTTTTTATAATTGGAGCACCTCCTGGAAGGACAATTGGCCATAATTTTTAGTTAATAAGCAATAAATACATATCTACCATTTAATTAATATATCAATTTTTCTGCGATCACAGCACAAATTGCAAGAATTTCAACCTTCAGATGCAGATATTAATCAGTGGATAGATCAATACCAGTGCAGTCCAGTAACAAAGTCCTCTTGGACCAAACCAATTTTTTGAGTCAAAAGAAGAGTTTTATTTAAAGTTGTTTATTTGGGCACGATTCACTGATTTTATTTCCTCACTGACCAATATGAATTGATGCATTTCTGCTAGTACCTTTCCTCTTACTGTCGTGAGCTTGAATGTTTCTCTCGGTTGCTCTTTCCTTCCCAACAGTGAATTCCTTTATGTTTTACATTTATATTGTGTGTGATCATTTTTATAGAAACTATAACTTTCCAATACTTTTTTGTTTGATCGTCCTTGAAGGAGAATGTTGTTGCCCAAAATTGTGGAAGAGCTCTTGAGCGAAGAAGGATGACAGCATTGTTGATATTAATTAAGCAATTTGACTAAACAGGGAATGCATAGGAAGCCATTTCCTTTGTCCCATATTAAAGTTATCCCAAGTGTTACAAAAAACAAAGTGTTCATGGAACTGATTGGGTCAAGCATCATCTGTGGAGAAAAAAATATATTATAGATTGGGATCCTGCATTAGGACCCTTGTATTCTCAAGTTCTGTCCATTCCATAGAGGTTTGGTTTTCCTAATAATCCAAGATAATTTTAGAATTTTCACAATATCCTTGGGAGTGTTGCTCTAATCCAGTAATAGATAGATCATCTTACTTTTCAATTTGGGGATTTTTGATGGATCAGTGTTGGAAGTTATTGGAGATGAATATCATCCACCAGAAGGCTCGGCACATGCAGATAGAAAGATAAGGATGAGAAGCTTACAACTGAGACTTGCCAGTTTCCTGTTTGAATTTCCATGTGTAAAATGAACAACTGTTTAACAGGTTTCATTACAGCTGATTTCCTCAGAAATCTTAATGAATTTAACCATGAACTACTATTGACAACAGGCAATACATAGGCAGAAGTGGTTGGCAAATCATCTTCTTAAGTGGTTCCTCAGGATCAAGGGTGACTAGCTTTCACTCTAGTTCTGTAGGTTCAGAGATGTGATGAGGCCAATGTGGGAACCACAGGTTCCTCCACGGAAGAAGCAAGAGGTAACTGATCAGGCCAGTGTGTGGCTGCCTAGGAAGTGGTAAGCACCTTCAGCCATTAATGCAGAGCTTCATTATGCTCTGGTTGAACCGTTGAACGTTGAGGTATAGTAACAGTCCCTGGCTAGGAAAGCCTGAATGTTTTTCCATTAAGAATGGCAAATTTTAAGTCGTAACTTAAGATGCAACTCCAAAGTCAAGTAATTCACAGAAATTCCATGAGTGTTGACAAGTTTGAAGATGTGGAAAGAAAATGATTGGGCAATTCACAACATTTCAAAAGAGGATTATTTCAATACTCTTTATGTGACAATCAATGCGCCTTTATAAATATGCGAACCGAGCGGAGGTGTTAGGCGAAGCATGTGTTGGCACTCAGAGTTTCATCAGATGTATAATTTGAAGGTGCTAACTATTGACTGTAGTGTGTCCAGTTATCTTCAGTGGATTTATTGAGGCTCTTCCAACCTGTAAAAAGTCTATTTCTACAAAAGCCATGGTTATATTAATATGCTTTTATTGAAATCATAAAACGTTTATTGCTGTTGTCAACCATATGAATTGTCAAGCATAAATGTTAAATAGTACATTTCAGTTGTAAATTCCCAATGCAGGTCTTCATTGCCAAGAGCATTTTTAGAAACCCATGTGAGTATTCTGAGAAATCAACATCATAACATTTCTGACAACGATAGAACTCTAGAAAGGGGAGAAAGAAACGTGGGCTTAAATATTTCATTCATTTTTTGTTGAATAAGTCATAAAGCTACCCTCTATGACACATGTAAATTTCATACATTTCCTCAAATATTTTGTACCACATTTTCCCAAAGGATATTTAAATCTACTTTCTTATTTTAGCAACCTTGTCACACATCACCGAAGCCCTAAATTTAAAGCACTAGACAGATTTTAAATGCCCTCTGATCTCGTTTCTGCCACATACACAGTATTCTCATTGACCCTTGTGTTTCCTGAGATTTTTTGCATAATGCTTATCTGAACAAAATACCAATTGAAAGACAAATTTTATCTGGCAATTTACTTTGCACGTCTGCGGCTTTCTCTTAAGTGTTCAACAAAAGATTATATCCAGCGAGGAGCGTCTGTGCCCATATATTACGGTGTCCTTTGGTGTGATAACCAGGACGTCAAAAAGCTTGTGCTTTTATTTTTCCCAGTGGCTTGTAAACTTTACTACATACTGGAGGAATGCCATGTTCCAAAAGTCAAAAATAGAGCAGTGTGCAAAATGTTGGTGTACTGGATTTGTAACTCAAAGTTTAATGCTCAGCCAAATTGGTCTGATGACAACAGCAAATGGTTCTAATAATTTCTGAAATGATTTGACCCCCTCGCTCTTTCGTGGTTACTTTGACCAAAATGAATGTTTTAAATTATTAAAGAACAAAGTACCAAAATAGCCTGTGTGATGTAATTCTGCAGTGTGGGAATCAAAAGCTTCACTGGTGTATTGAAAACTATGTGACTTCTATCATGAAAAACTAACAAGGTACAACTTAGAAATGTTCAGTGCCACGTATTAGTTTTTTGTTTTCTCAGGGGGTGTGGATGTTCATGAGTAATAGGAGTACAATGTAAATGACTGACTGAACAAACGGGATACAGTAAAGGGCCTGAACAACATCTCAGGTCTAATGTTAAAGCATGGGACTCCAGGGCAATCCATTGTTTAAGCCATTCCATTCCAGTGCAGCTACAATATTACCCATCTATCCAACAATGAACAAAGCTCCCAAGCTATATTTAGTTACACTACAGCATGGTACTTACTTTTCTTTGTTTTATTTTGAGGGAACCTCCAACCCTTCGTATTTCCCATTTGTAACATAGCGCCATGTCCAACAATTAACTAAATATGCTAAATGATGCAGTTAATTGTTTTAAACAATATATTTTATGGTTGTGTGAGAAAAAGCAGAGGGAAATAGGAGCAGGGGTGAAAGATGGATTAGTGGAGAGAAGTTAGCATATAGTGAGGAGATTGTCACAGAGACTGGCAGGAGATGGCCAAGAATGGGCAATGGGTATGAAAAGGTGAAGTCAAAAAATTGGATTAAGGAAAAACAAATTAAACATACAAATTGAGTGACAGTATACTGGCTGTTTTTTATTTCAGAATTTCTTAAATATCTCAGATATAGCATTCAATCTAAGAGTTTAATTGATACTGTTAGCTATTTCCTTTCAACGAGCTCAGTTAGCAATATGTTCAGCTAGCCATTGTTCAGCTAGCAATATGCAATTACAATACAGCACAAGAAAAGTCAAGTTTTGCAGATAAATTCTCAAGTGCTTACCCATCAGCAAAATTAATTAAACTCAGAAATAACATTTACCCGAGAGAATTAAATAAAGATCAGCCCTTCACCTGAGATAACTAATCAAGGATTCTCAAGGTTCCCCTCTTCTACTATAGATGAGGCTCTCACCAGGGTCTCTTCTATATCCCGTAACTCTGCTCTCACTCCCCATCCCCCCACTCGTAACAAGGGCAGAGTCTCCCTTGTTCTCACCTTCCACCCTACCAGCCGTCACATAAAGCAAATAATCCTCCGACATTTTCACCACTTCCAACGGGATCCCACCACGGCCACATCTTCCCATCTCCTCCCCTGTCTGCTTTCCGCAGAGACCGCTCCCTCCATACCTCCCTGGTTAATTCGTCCCTTCCCACCCATACCACCCCTTCTCCTGGCACATTCCCTTGCAACCGCAGGAAATGCTACACTTGTCGCTTTACCTCCCCCCTTGACTCCATTCAAGGATCCAAGCAGTTTTTCCAGGTGCGGCAGAGGTTCACCTACACCTCCTCCAACCTCATCTATTGCATCCGCTGCTCTAGGTGTCAGCTGCTCTACATCGGTGAGACCAAGTGTAGGCTTGCTTCGCCTAACACCTCCGCTCGGTTCGCAATAACCAATCTGATCTCCCGGTGGCTTAGCACTTCAACTCGTCCTCCCATTCCAAATCCGACCTTTCTGTCCTGGGCCCCCTCCATGGCCAGAGTGAGGCCCACCGTAAATTGGAGGAACAGCACCTCATATTTCGCTTGGGCAGTTTACACCCTAGCGGTATGAACATTGACTTTTCTAATTTTAGGTAGTCCCTGCTTTTTCCTCCTCTTCTCAGCTCTCCCTCAGCCCACTGTCTCTGCCTCTTCCTTTCTTCTTCCCGCCCCCCCACACCCTCACATCAGTCTGAAGAAGGGTCTCGATCCGAAACGTTGCCTATTTCCTTCGCTCCATAGATGCTGCCTCACCCGCTGAGTTTCTCTAGCAATTTTGTCTACCAAGGATTTTCAAAGTCTGTTGGTGAAGACAGAAATATATTGTGGCAGTATTTCTTTCTGCACAGTACTGGGCATTGGGCTGGTGAAGGAACAGAATAATGGGCATAGCTGAGTACTAATGCGTGGGTAATACAGGGCCACAATGGTCAGAGTAAGGAAGGTTAGAAAACTACCCACCAAAGTAATGTAAGTTTTGAAGAAGAGTTCCGACCCAAAACCTCACCAATTCCTTTTCTCTAAAGATGCTGCCTGACCCGCTGAGTTACTCCAGCATTTTATGTCTCTCTTCAGTATAAACCAGCATCTGTCGCAAAGTGATGTAAGTGTTCAGAAATCGACCTTGTATAACCCAGTAATAACATGATGGAGGGGCCTAGGCAACTAACAGTTTGTTCTCCTGGCTGGCTTTTCATCCTCAACAACACATCAGCTTAAACTCCTCATAAGCCTTATGGCTGCTTTCCAACTTAAATAATCCCCGTGCTGACAGACCTGTAATGAGTCTGAGGAAGGGTCTCATCTTGAAACGTCACCCATTCCTTCTCTCCAGAGACGCTGCATGTCCCGCTGAGTTACTCCAACATTTTGTGTCTATCTCGGACCTGTAATGAAACTAGGTCAGGCAATATGATTATTTTTAAAACTGTCTTAATTAAAAACAGAGAGTGCTACAAAATGTTCAGCAAGTCAGGTCTCATCTGTGGGAAGAGAAACAGAGTCTGATCCAAGTTGAAGACACTTTATCAGATAGGCGTTCGTTCGACCTGAAATGTTAATTCTGTTTCTCGTCCAATCGATGCTACATGAGCTGTTGAGTAAGGCCGGTGTTTTCTGTTTGTATTTTAGATGACCATCATCTGCAGTTCTTGTTGATTTTCACTTAAAATTGCCTTCATTGTTTTCAATTCCTTTGTGGTCGTATCCCTCCCTGTTACTATAACCAATGAGCCGCCAACAACAACCTGAGATTACTGTGCTGATCTCTATCCTTCAATTGCCAAAATGCACAACCATGGAATTTCCCCGAAAACTTGTTCCCTCCCTCTCCTTATTTCAGAGTGTTTTTAAAACCCTGTTATGTGTCTTTTGGCAACACTCTGACTTGAAGCACTCTGTTGTTTCACAAAGCAGGAACTACCTTGTTACACCGCTACCTTGTGATCATAGACAAGTACTGCATGGAGGGATCACATTGAAGGCTTGAATTTGGAAGATTGGTGGTAAAAATATAATTGATGCACAAGAATAGAATTTGTAATGCCAACTTGAGGTTCACTTTTTTGATTTAGTAAAGCAGTGTTAAACTCAGGACTGGGTAATTACAATTATCTAGAATTGTTGATTTGTGGTTCCTGCATGCCTGATTTCAGATCTCTGCCCTCCATTTCATCTCCACAGTTGGCCAAATACATGGCAATTTTTATTATATTCCCTTTATTTTTATTTTATTCATATGATGTCTGCATTACTGTTAGATCATTGACACATTTCAACACTTTGATCATCCTTCACAATTGTTTAAGCACAGGATTACATAAAAATGAATGCTGCAAAACATTTAACTTCTTCCTAAATGCATGAATCTAATGGCAACAATACTGCTTTTCTCTTGAACTTGCTACCTGGATAAAATAATAATTGAAGATAAACACAAGATGCTGGAGTAACTCAGCAGGACAGACAGCATCTCTGGATAGAAGGAATGGGTGACATTTTGGGTTGAGACCCTTCGAGTCGAGACAATCATTGTCACCTTCACTTTTGTATAGCTACTTTATACCAGTTGCAATATGCACATTTGGTTTGGTTCTTGGAATTAGTACGTTTTCCTCCACGTTGTAAGAAAATTAGCTTCTTAAGTGCTATAAGAATTGCTTCTACTCTGGTTTTGTGGGTCCTGATTTCACTGAGGAGGCCAACATGATGACTGTGGGCTTTTGTGATGCATTCCAAGCAGAGTGGTTTAGTAGTTTTTGAAATTGTGTACTCTTTCGCCTTCTTGTAACTAACATGACCTTTTGTGGGCTGCCAGTAGATTTAGAGGACAGACATTGTCGGTAGAAAATCAGTGAAATCAAGGGTGTTGTAATAGGGGAATTGCAGAATGCTGGATAATGAGCTGTGATATTTGAACATTGTTATTTTGGATTGAAGGCAGATGATCAAATTTGAAGGACTTTTTAATGAGAGTGAAACCATGACAAAGTGATAGACACCAAGTTTAATCAAAACTAGACCAAGTGGGACCCGTTGAGACCCGTCCCCTCAACGCACGGATGCGGGGGGAGGGGGCGGCCACCGGCGTCACACACACACACACACACTAACCAACCCCTCACACACACTAACCATCCCCATTGATATTATATTAATGCTAGACTAAGTGGGACCCATTGGGTCCCTTTTTCACACAGGATGGCTGGTCCCCCAACGCAATATTCCACCTCTCCACCAATTCCAATATTGTTGGCCGGTGGGGGGGGGGGGGGGGGGAGGGGGGCTTTCTGGAGTGCTGGTATGGGTGTTGTGGGCAAAAGGGATTGGTCTCCAGAGGGCTAGTATGGACATTGTGGGCCGAATGGATTATTGGGCTGGCAGCCCAGTCACTCAGGCCTGGTGGGCTGGCAGATCAGTCACTCAGGGCTGGTGGGCTGGCTGTTATTCCTTGAAATTCCATTTCAAGCAGAGTGCAGGCCAGCAAATTCAATTTCATAGCATTTCAAGCAGTGTGCAGGTCAGCAAATTCAATTTCATAGCATTTCAAGCAGAGTGCAGGCCATCAAATTATATTTCATAGCATTTCAAGCCGATTGCAGGCCAGAAAAGTCAATTTCATAGCATTTCAAGCCGTGCAGGCCAGCAAATTCAATTTCATAGCATTTCAAGCCGAGTGCAGGCCAGCAAATTCAATTTCATAATTTTTTTAATACTCATAACTTTTTTTATTTTTCATCGGTCGGATGATTCAAACAAGATTCAAACAAGAGAACATGATTTCAGAATTAAGGGACAGAAGTTTAGGGGTAACATGAGGGGGAACCTCTTTACTCAGAGAGTGGTAGCGGTGTGGAATGAGCTTCCAGTGGAAGTGGTGGAGGCAGGTTCGTTGGTATCATTTAAAAATAAATTGGATAGGCATATGGATGAGAAGGGAATGGAGGGTATGGTATGAGTGCAGGCAGGTGGGACTAAGGGTAAAAAGCTGTTCGGCACGGACTTGTAGGACCGAGATGGCCTGTTTCCGTGCTGTAATTGTTATATGGTTATATGGTTATATGGATAAACCTCGGGGTTGCCTCAGCGGAGGAGGACTGTAAGATGGCCAAAAATCATAGCGATCAGGGGTAGCGTTTTTCTAAAATCAATATACAGCGCAGGCAGGAAGTGGTCAAGATGAGACTTTTAGTTATATATAGATGTCTGAGATTCATAAGTTATTAAAACCTCTATTACATGCCTTAAATTGTTTATATAGCAAAAAACTGCAGAGTAAATTACATTTTATAGTGAATAATATTGGGCGCCAAACTTTTAGAAGGACAGAGGAACTATATAGCGTACTATATGAATCTTCAAAGCTAGGGGTTCAGCATGAAAAATCCAAACTGTAAAAAAATGATATTCTGGATTTATACAGTGCATTCAGAAAGTATTCAGACCCCTTCATTGTTCCACATTTTGTTACGTTACAGCCTTATTTTTAAATGAATTAAAAAAAATTTGATCATCATTCTACACATAATACCCCAGAATGAGGAAGCGAAAGGTGTTTAAAAATGGTTGCAAAGTAATTAAAAATAAATAACTGAAACCAGGCACCACTCATCACCTGGCCAATGCCATACCTACGGTGGAGCATGGTGGTGGTGGCATCATGCTGTGAATATGTTTTTCAGCGGCAGGAACTGGGAGACTAGTCAGGATTGAGGGAAAGATGAACGGAGCAAAGTACAGAGAGATCCTTGATGAAAACATGCTCCAGAGCGTTCTAGACCTCAGACTGGGGTGGAGGTTCACCTTCTAACAGGACAACGACCCAAAGCATACAGCCAAGACAACACAGGAGTGGCTACTTGACAAATCTGTGAAGGTCCTTGTGTGGCCCAGCCAGAGCCCAGACTTGAACCCGATCAAACATCTCTGGAGGGACCTGAAAATAGCTGTACTTTGACGTTCTCCATCCAACCTGACTGTACTTGAGAGGATCTGTAGAGATGAATGGGAGAATTTACCCAAATACAGGTGTGTCAAGCTTGTCGCGTCATACCCAAGAAGACTTGAGGTTGTAATCGCTGCCAAAGGTGCCTCAACAAAGTACTGAGTAAAGTCTGAATACTTATGTAAATGTGATATTTCAGTTATTTCTTTTTAATTACTGCAACATTTATTATGGGATATTGTGTGTAGATTGATGATAAAAAAAAGAGAATTTAATCAATTTTAGACTAAGGCTGTAACGTAACAAAATGTGGAAAAAGTGAAGGGGTCTGAATACTTTCTGAATGCACTGTGTGTATATATATGTGTGTGTGTGTGTGTGTGTGTGTGTGTGTGTGTGTGTGTGTGTGTGTGTGTGTGTGTGTGTGTGTGTGTGTGTGTGTGCATATATATACACACACACACACACACACACACAGAGGGGCTGCAAATTAAAACATGATGGTGCATCTATACTGAAAATAATGATTATCTAGATTAATATTATCAAGCATTTTGTTTCTCAGAAAAATAAGCTTTTCATGTTATCAATCATTCTCTATTTGATTATGTTGTGATTGTATTCAATATCAACAGTTTATACTAATATTTTTTATTAAAGGCACCTTTTTTCATTTTCTTCTTCAGATGCACAATAAGCCACCATTGCAGGTTTCAATGGTCTTCCCCACACAGTTAGACCAAGACCCAAGTCAAAAGGATGCACAGTTACAGATAAAGGAGAGGTTACTAAGGAAAAAGGACATAATTATTGAAAGGTAATGAAAGGAAATTTCCCGTGGTTCTTTGTTTACTTGTTTCGTATGCAATGGGGAAATCTTTTGTTTTGCTAACCTTTTCGCTAAAGGAAAATCATGCTGATTGGAAAATGTTAATCTCCGATAATCCTGCTGGAGTATTGATATATTTTGGGGAAATGGTCCAAATTAATTATTTTTTAATTACAGCTCTGTATCCTACATAGCTAAACGTGATGAGTTGCAACAATGTACCTTTGTTTTGTTAACTGCCATGAGTTGGCTTTAACTTTATTGAACTGGTCTGCAAATTGTCATATAGTAATTACATTCTTGAACTTTAAAGTGATGTATCATTGTGTCCCACAAATAAAACAATCCTTAGTTTTGAATTGTCAAGATTCTGACGAGGAGGTGTGAGTGGGGAAAAGGGAAGTGGTGGTGGTGGTGGGAGGAATTCAACTAACATCATCGTAAACATGAATAAAGGTAGAAGCATGATTAGTAAACTGAAAAAAAAGGTTATGCATTGGTTTGATGGGAGACGGGATATTATAATTCATAGAAAAATATGTTCAGAACCAAGTAAAAGCTGCATTGTTCAGAAACAAAATATGTTTGTTATTCTTCCCCAGTTCAATTTCTTACCCAATTTCTCCCATGATAATCTGTCTGGCAGTGAAATTCATAGTTTCACCTTTCTCTGCTTGAAATGATTGCAACTTATATTTCACCTTCCCCTTCAGAACTTCATCCTATGCCTCATGTCATTCACAATAAATTATTTCTTATGGTTTGGAAATATCATATTAAAGCATTTCTAAGAACTGATGGTGAAAATGAATGTCAATTGTAAAGCTAGATGACGTTGGAAATCTATTCCAGTGCATTTCCAATTTAGCTAAATATTGCAAATATTGACAAATTGAATAAAAATACTCATCTAAGAAGCAAGCTTTTGTTGTAAAAATCTATTTATTCTGGCTACTGGTGCAGGGGTACAATCTATAGAGATTGCTTATTACTTAGTGTTTAATTTACTCTATCATCTATTTATTCCCAACCAATTTGATGATGTTTGAGTGATTATCTGTATCTATCCGCTTCCCTAATGCACACATGCATCACTTAAATCTTTTATGACTGAATTTAATCAGAACATATCAGCTTCATCATGAGATAATGAAGCATCATGCGATCATTCATAACAAGGATGGCACAATGGGAACAGAAAATCATGTTTATTTGTGAGAAAAAATCCTGCACTAATGAAATCACAAACATAGAGGAGACGGAAGATTGCTTCAATTATTGTAATCTCCTTGGTTCCTCAATCATCCTGTTCTCCCTTTGGTACAAACATTACAAGCACCAAGAAATGCAACAGTGAGAATGCATCAATGTCCTGATATGTGCAGCAATGTTGTCTCTCAATTAACTTATTTTTTTGTGCATCATTAATTATCTTGAAGTGCAGTGACTTGCACTATTATGACAAATGGTGCAGTATAATGGCTATAGCCTAAATATCTGAGCCTACACGATAATGGGATGTAAACTGATCTAAATAGTGCTGGAGGATGGGAACACAATGTAGGCCGGGAGTTGGAATTTTGTTATAATGGGAGGGGAATGTTTTTGTAGTTTGTGTGGAATAAAATTCCCAGTAAGAAAATGTTTGTTGGATGCCTGGAAAATGATGAAGTGGTAAATAAGGGTGGCTCAAAACAAGAAACACGGATACAAAAATGCAAGGGTTTAAATCTTGGAATTAGATCTCTTTTACAATGGCCATTGCAAATCATGAAGCGGATTGGAATTTCTTGAATGTAAATCAAACCCCAGAGCATTTCACAGACAGGCTTCTACATAGGTTAGGCTATAGTCTTGAAACATTTGACACCCAATCATTGAATCGACGTTGTCATTCGGATATGATTTTCATCTTCACAATCCCTCTACCACCATTGTCTTAAATATCAACTGTTTGCAGATGCCATTATGATCTAAATAACACAGTCACCTCCCAGGAAGACAGATGTAGCAAAAGGCTTTTTTTTGCAGTATGTCACAACGTCTTGGCTTCCTTTAAACCCATTACTGAATACTTTTCAATATACTTGTTGTTTGTGTTTGCCTGGGTGAGAAGCATTAAATTCAGTAAGTTGATGCTTATATCCATCATTGTTGGTACATAAAAGAGTGATAACATTTCATTTTGAAATACATTTTAATATAAGAACAAGTGTACCAGTCTTTAAAATGAACCACTGATGTAAGAAAGGATTTTTGGTTTTTTTGAGTGTCGAAATCAATGTAGTTTTATTCTTCAGCCTAATTTACTTGTCACTATTAAATATATTTTCAGCATTAATCATGACTGTAGAAGATTAATCATTATATAAGATTTGTACAATTTATTTTCTGTTTTTAATGCTTTAGCTTACATCAGTAAACTACAACCTAGCGCCTCTTTCAAGCATTTCCTTTGTTTCCCTATTCCATGTCATGGTTGGTGTTGTTATGTGCAGAATCTGTTTTCAATGCAAAATACTGTGGATGCTGGAAGTCAAGATTAAAAACAAAGTGTGGGAAATATCCATCAGGGCAGTGGCTTTTGAGGAAATTGAAAATATAATCGATATTTCAGGGCTATTATTTTAGCTCAACTGGAAATAAAGATGTTGCAGTATTTAAGCAAGTGCTGTGACAGGGATTCAATGGTTAAAGGATTGATGGTAAAAGGAAAATGGGGGTAAGAATGTGACAAGGAAAGAAACAAAGGTTAGGTCTGGAGGAGGTGTAATTGAGCTAATACTTAACAGTGCTGTCTGGGGAAAGAAATTAGTTGAAAGTGTATTATCCAAGAATTGAAAATGAGAATATGGGAGCAGGGAAAAGTCATTGGGAACAACACCTCTTTCACACGCTGAAAGCTCTTTAAAATAATGTAATTGACGAGGGTGGGTGAGTTATATTTTAATCACTGCGCAAGATCAGATCCAGATCAGATGAAATGGTAGGAAAGATGACTTGCTGGCAAGCTTGCACTAACCATTCATGAGGATTCATAGTGTTTTATGTCTCAGCTGTTTGGCGTTTGGTTGATATCAGAACATTGAGGATGAGAAACAACATGGCTCAACTGCAATCAGCTCTCAAATGAGAGTTGCATTGTGACTGATGCTCTCATGGAAGGTCCCAAAAATAATCCAAGAAGCGTTACATAGGGAATATGGGACTGTGACTTATGTGAAAAGGATGTATAAGGATGGAATGACAACAGAAATTCTCAGTTAAATTTCCAGAGAGGCATGATTTGACTTGGAAGGATTTGCAATAATTCTAAGGGAAAAATCTGATTTACAGTGCTAAGCAAAAGCATCCATTCATGTCTGAATTTCCAAATCTAACTCTCTTGTGGCACAAATCTAGTTTAGTACCCAATTTCTATGAAATGTTAAATTGTGATGCTTAATTTTGAAAAATGCTCTTTTATCATATATAATCCAGTTTGAGCTGTTTTGTTGTAAAACATTTATAAATTGGTTGGAAATTCAGACAGTAGAGCAACACCACCAGCTATAAGGCCATCAGCAATCATCATTTAAAGTTACCAGTCGCCATAATTTCCCTGTGCAGGTGGAGCAGAACGAATCTCCCTCTGGCCTTCATGTTAATGAACAGATCTGCCCTTTATAGTCTAAGGTCACACCTTTGCTCTCTGTAATTTGTTATTACTGCCACATTGTAACAACACTTTAAAATTGATTTAAATTAAATTACAGAGCCTTAAATCAAGTGAAGCTATTAGCCTTTATTGTTGAATATATTAGGTAGGTTAGTAAACAGGCAATTTATCAGTGTAAGAAATGTGAGGAACGCCAAAAAACCACTTAGCAACGTCGGCAGCACACCAGAATCAAGGGCTAACTGCAGGAAGTGCATCTTGATTATCTCAATAATGTTCCATCATGTGAAGATCAGTAAATATTTTGCACTGAGTTGAAATACAATGTGTGCACTCACTGTATCAATTGGTTTTATTGGAAGCACTTCTGCATGAGGAACTTCACAACAACGTAGCATTGACTTTGAGAGTTGCTGAACAATGTAAAGAAACGAATATTACTTTAAGAGTTCTGTTCAACCAAGTTCAGCACCAGGTGAACATAATGCATGTTTTTCAAAAGTCCTTTACAATTGGAAAGCAATGGCATTGCTTACACATTTGCCACCTGAGATGTCAAACTGAAATCTAGTTTGCTTTTTCAATTGACAATAAAGAACCCTTAGCACAAAGTGAGTTTTCCCTCGAGTCAAAGAAAATCGTTTTCAGAAAATAAAAACATGTTTAAAAATCCCATCTCACTCATTGTTATTTATGATCTTTGATGAAAAGAACTAGCATTTACATAGCACCTCTGTGATTCCACTGCCAATGAATTATTTTTAATTAAAAAATCACTGTTTCCATTTAGGAAACATGTAAAATGACTGATGTGTTTGTTATGGAACAATAGCATCTGCAAAGTGATCTATCAAACATAGAATGCCCGTGATGTTTATGAAAAATTCTATGTGTTTAGTATGAGTGCTGTGTTTGCCCCGAATCCACAGTCCCCAATTTTTTTATTGCCTGTACGGTCCCCACATATGTGTGGGACAGTTGGCACCCTTACTCTATGCTATTCGTTTTTCTCTGCATTTAACTGGATCAGTAGCAATCCATAACTGAAGTGGAGCAATGTGAAGAAATATTAAGACAGATTGGTCAGAGGCAATTTTACAAAAATTATTGTGAGGGAGAAAAAGAGAATGAAGGTGGAGGCTTAGGGAGGGAATTCAGGGATATAATAGTATGGTAGAAGACATAAAACATCACGAGAAAGATGATGAAGTACCAAAGAACCCCATTATTAGATATTATATTCATCTTAACGTGTGCTGCTGAGCAGAGTTCCACTTTATCTACATTTTTATGAATATATGGCTCCTGTGATTTTCTTGAGAATTTTAAATGTGAATATGGAGACTGCATTTTCAATTTTGTTGAATTTATTCCATTCCATTAAAAATATAAGTTGTCCTTTAATGGATTATGATGAATTCTAAACTATGTTCATGGTAGAATAAAGAAGTAAATTCTTCATGAATAGTATTATAACCAAAATAACATAACCAATTCACTGCTTCTAAATACTTCCCAATGCTAAACTGTTTAGTCTTTCAAGCTTTACGTTTGCATATTATCAAAATTACATAATCAAATCGTTATAATTTACCTAAAACATATATTTAAAGACAATGTCGACGGGAATAAATTTTTCGCTCGTGTCAGTAAGCAGAGTCAATCTGTTCACAGGAATATAAAGCTGAAAATGTGTATTCTAATATTGCATTGCTCTAAGTAAATATAACATAAAAGTCAATACAGCACAGGAACAGGCTCTTTGGTCCACAATGTCTGATTCCCATCATGCCAATTTAAACTGATGCATTCTGCCTGCACATGATCCATATTCTTCCATACCCTGTTCATGTGCCAGTCTAAATGCCTTTTAAATGTTGCTAAGGACCTGCTTCCCCTACCTCCCCTGGCAGTGTGTTTCAAGCACCTCCCAGTCTCTGTGTAACAAAAAAAGCCTCAAAAATCTCCATTAAGCTATCTCACCTTAAATCTAATTCCTCTGGGTATTTGCCCTTTACATCTTGGGAAAAAGACATTGATTGTCTATCCTATCTATGCCTCTCATAATTTTATATACTATCAGGCAGGCATGTACCGTGAGTAATTAGTCAGTGTAGGCAGTTAGTCGGCTTTTAAAAAATCATTAATAACCGCGCAAGCGCAGATTGTTCTCTCCGATAGGCAGCCAGTCGACTTTTATAAAGTAACTAGACTAAGTGGGACCCATTGGGTCCCAGCATCACACAGGAGGGCTGGTCATCCAACGCAATATTCCACCTCTCCACCAATTCTAATATTGGTGGCCAGTTGGGGGGGGGGGAGCTTTCTGGAGCGCTAGTATGGGTGTTGTGGGCTGAAGAGACTGGTGTCCAGAGGGCTAGTATGCAAATTGTGCGCCAAATGGATTCTTGGGCTGGCGTCTCAGTTAATCAAGCCTGTTGCGCTGGCAACTCACTCACTCACAGCTGGTGGGCTGGTAGTTGACTCACGGCTAATCCTTGAAATTCTATTTCAAGCAGGGTATAAGGACACCAAATTCAAGTGCAGTTTCTTACCACTTCTAGCAGGGTGCAAGACCACCAAATTCAAGTGCAGTTTCATACCATTTGAAGTAGGGTGCAAAGCCACTAAAGACAGCGAGTCGTGACCTCTCCCTCCTCCATCTTGCAGAGACTGAGCCACACCCACATTTCTGGGTTTTATAACACCTCCCCCTCCCCCCCCCCCCCCCACCGGAAAAGGTGTGGCTTTCATGGAGTGATTGACAGGAGAGAGATTCTCAACATTTTTTAAGAAACTAATAACACTTTTATTTTTCATTGATGGGAAGAATTCTCTGCACCTGCTCAGCGGAGGGGGGATTGAGTAAGATGGCCAAAAATCACAGCCGTAAGCGTTAGTGTTTTATCTAAAATCAATATACAGTGCAAACAGGAAGTAAGTGCATTTACAGTAGTGCCTTTCAACTTTAAGCCAAAGCACCTACGCCACCATTTGCAGTAAGTAGTGCCTTTCAACTTCAAGCCACACCCAAGCCACCATTTGCAGGAAGTAGTGCCTTTCAACTTCAAGCCACAATTTGCAGTAAGTAGTGCCTTTCAACTTCAAGTCAAAGCTCCCAAGCCACCATTTGCAGTAAGTAGTGCCTTTCAACTTCAAGCCAAAGCACCCAATCCACCATTTGCAGTAAATAGTGCATTTCAACTTCATGCCACCATTTGCAGTAAGTAGTCTTTCAACATCAAGCCAAAGCAACCAAGCCACCATTTGCAGTAATAGTGCCTTTCAACTTCAAGCCAAAGCACCCAATCCACCATTTGCAGTAAATAGTGCATTTCAACTTCATGCCACCATTTGCAGTAAGTAGTCTTTCAACATCAAGCCAAAGCAACCAAGCCACCATTTGCAGTAATAGTGCCTTTCAACTTCAAGCCAATGCACCCACGCCCCCCATTTGCAGTAAGTAGTGCCTTTCAACTTCAAGCCACACTCAAGCCATCATTTGCAGGAAGTAGTGCCTTTCAACTTCAAGCCACAATTTGCAGTAAGTAGTGCCTTTCAACTGCAAGCCAAAACAACCAAGCCACCATTTGCAGTAATAGTGCCTTTCAACTTCAAGCCAAAGCAACCAAGCCACCATTTGCTGTAATAGTGCCTTTCAACCTCAAGCAAAAGCAACCAAGCCACCATTTGCAGTAATAGTGCCTTTCAACTTCAAGCCAAAGCTCCCACCACCATTTGCAGTAAGTAGTGCCTTTCAACTTCATGCCACCATTTGCAGTGCCTTTCAATTTCAAGACACACCCAAGCCAAGCCAACCGGGGGGACTATTGAAAGGCACTATTTTTGCAAGCTTTAGAACCAATAGAGACACTTTTTGCAAGCATTAGAACCAATAGACATTTTTTTTGCAAGCTTTAGAACCAAGTCATTTTATTGCAAGCTTTAGAACCAATAGACATTTTTTTGCAAGCTTTAGAACCAATAGACATTGTTTTGCATGCTTTAGAACCAATAGACATTTTTTTGCAAGCTTTAGAACCAATAGATATTTTTTGCAAGATTTAGAACCAATAGAGACACTTTTTGCAAGCTTTAGAACCAATAGAGACACCTTTTGCAAGCTTTAGAACCAATAGAGACACTTTTTGCTAGCTTTAGAACCAATAGACATTTTTTGCAAGCTTTAGAACCAATAGATATTTTTTGCAAGCTTTAGAACTAATAGACATTGTTTTGCAAGCTTTAGAACCAATAGACATTTTTTGAAAGCTTTAGAACCAATAGACATTTTTTTGCAAGCTTTAGAACCAATAGACACATTCTGCAAACATTTTAGAACCACTAAAGGCACTTACATTTGAGTAGACATGTGTTCAGTGTTATTCACAGCTCAGAGAAATGTGACCCTCTGCCTTCCTCCATCTTGAAGAGACTGTGTGGCACACCACTTCCTGGTTTTATAGTCCCTCCCCCCTGCCACCAGCGGGGGCAGCAGAGAGAATGGGGAATTTTGTAAAAACATTAATATCTCTGTCATTTTTAATCGACGGGAAAAATCCTCGGCACACATGCGGTGGAGGGGGGCTCTGAGCAAGGTGGCCAAAATTGACAGCCGTAGGTGGCGGCGCTTTCTCGGAAATCGCAGCACAGATGGCCAAAACCGGTCAAGAACAGACTTTTAGTAATATAGATAGATTTGTCTTCAAAAGCCTTATCCCTGAATAAAGTATTTAAAAATATATACCGGTAGCTCAAAGAAATTTACTACCACATTATTGTACACAAACTCCATTCTTCTCTCTTTGTTTCTAAAGATACTCTTAAGATAATGACAATCCATGTTTGAAAAACCCGTCAAGAAACTTGCGCTGCGCAGTGCGTTGCGCAGCACATGCACGCAGTCCACGGTGCAAAGGCAGAATTTCAGGTGCCTTTATAGACTGTTGGCATTGAAGGCTTGAAGCAGCGTCGACGGCACGTGACCTGCACATATTTTTGCGTGTTACATGTACTGCGGATGAAAGGCACGGGAGAATTATGCTTATCTAAGAGATCGATCTCTTCAGTAGGCAGAATTCTCCCGAGCCTTTACTATTTATATTTAATAATTACCATTATATAATTTTAGTCAGGGTAGGCACTGCCTACCTAGCCAACCCTGACGGCACGTGCGTGCTATCAGGGCACCCCTCAGCCTCAGACATGCCTGAGAAAACAACCCGTTTGTTCAACCTCCCATTATAACTGATGCTCTCCAATCCAGACAACATGCTGGTGCACATTGTGTGTACCCTCTCTAAAGCCTCCACATCCCTACTGTTATGCAATGATTAGATCCACACACTATAATCCAAACGTGACCTAACTGAAGTTTTATACAACAGCTGCATGACTTCCCAACTTTGATACTCAATGTCCTGACTGATAAAGGCATCTACACTTAGGGTTGCCAATTGTCCCATGTTATCCTTGACATCCCGTATATTGGGCTAAATTGGTTTGTCCCATATGGGACCCTTGTCCCATATTTGACTACTACTCGAGTCGAGGAGACTGTCGGGTCGGAGTGGCGCGTCCGGCTCCGCCTCACCCGTCCCAACATAGTGCAGCAGCAGCAGTAGCAGCACCTCGCTCATGGCCCCGTTGGTCAGCAGCCCAGCCAGCTGTCCGACCTTCAGACCTTCGCTTACCGCCGACACCACCACCCCTCCTTCTCATGGCCGACCTTCGGTTCATGAGTTGGATGCGGTGCCGGACTTTGCACGCGGATGTTTCTGAAAGATTCTGAAAACTCCTCAGCTGGCCCGCTGGCTGGGCTTTGTGTGCATTCCAGCACCCGGGCCAACTCATCATTTCCCCGGTCAATGAATTGCTGTCGGGAATTTGTCCCTTATTTTGACCTTTTGTCCCTTATTTGAGAGAGAGAAAGTTGGCAACCGTATCTACACTGTATGCCTTCTTTATCACTCTATCCACTTTTAGGGAGCTATGTAACATAGACATAGATAATAGGTGCAGGAGTAGGCCATCCGGCCCTTCGAGCCAGCACCGCCATGACTGATCATCCAAAATCAGTACACCGTTCCGGCTTTTTCCCCATATCCCTGGAGCCCTAAGAGCTAAATCTAATTCTCTTGAAAACTTGAAAAAAGTTATTGGCTATGGACTTGCATCCCATAGTCTGCATATATATCATGCTCTTAAGGGTCCTGCCATTTACAGTATAATTTCCTCTTATATTTGACCTTCCAAAGTGGAACAGCTCACACTGTCCAGATTCAATTCCATCTTCCATTTATCTGACAATATTTCCAACTGGTTTGTATCTTGCCAGTCCTGCTCTCCTTTCCTTTACAATGTCCACAACGTCATGGTACTATGCATTAATCCAGGTTCTGAGTTCATCTGCCTCATGCATTATACATTGAAATTAATGTATGTTAGTCCATCAGTCCCACCACATTCATCAAACTGACCCTGACTGTCCTTCCTATCAGACTCAGTTGACTTAACCTCTACCTACACCTCAACTCCTCCATTTGCTAACCTACTGTACTCCAATGGTTACCTCCCCCCCCCCCCCCCCCCACCCCCTCTGCATCCCAGGGTCCTCAAGGAGGTGGCTCTAGAAATAGTGGACGCATTGGTGATCATTTTCCAATGTTCAATAGATTCAGGATCAGTTCATGTGGATTGGAGGATAGCTAATGTTATCCCACTTTTCAAGAAAGGAGCGAGAGAGAAAACGGGTAATTACAGACCAGTTAGCCTGACTTCGGTGGTGGGAAAGATGCTGGAGTCAATTACTACTGAGGCAATAATGGGGCATTTGTAGAGCAGTAAAATGATTAGTCCATGTCAACATGGATTTATTAGAAAGGAAATCATGCTTGACTAATCTTCTGGAATTTTTTGAGGATGTGACAAGTAAAATGGATGAAGGAGAACCAATGGATGTAGTGTATCTAGACTTTCAGAAAGCCTTTGATAAGGTCCCGCACGGGAGACTGGTGACTAAAATTAGAGCACATGGTATTGGGGGTAGGGTGTTGACATGGATAGAAAATTGGTTGGCAGACAGGAAGCAAAGAGTAGGAGTGAACGGGCCTTTTCAGAATAGCAGGCAGTGGCGAGTGGAGTGCCGCAAGGCTTGGTGTTGGGGCCGCAACTGTTTACCATATATATTAATGATTTGGAAGAGGGAATTAGGAGCAACACTAGCAAGTTTGCGGATGACACAAAGCTGGGTGGCAGTGTGAACTGTGAAGAGGATGTTAGGAGGTTGCATGGTGGCCTGGACAGGTTGAGTGAGTGGGCAGATGCATGGCAGATGCAGTATAATATAGATAAATGTGAGGTTATCCACTTTGACGGCAAAAACAAGGGGGCAGATTATTATCGCAATGGGGTTCGGTTAGGTAATGCGGAGCTGCAACGAGACCTGGGCGTCCTTGTACACCGGTCACTGAAAGTTGGCATGCAGGTACAGCAGGCAGCGATGTAACTGCCATGATGAGCTGAAAAAATGTAAGACTCTATTCAAATTAAAAACACTCTTCAGAAAGAAAAGATTGAATGGTTATGAGCTGGACCAGTGATTTTCTTTTCTGTTTGGTTATTTCTTGTTTGTGGACTGTTCAACAGATTTTGGGTCCATTTGTTCCCATTATTTTGTTTTTCCATGAAAATGTATAGAAAATAAGAGGGGGTAGGACCAGAAAAGTGTTCGAACTTCTTCTTACCCCTTTTGAACATGAACAATATTATTTGTATTATTTGAGATACTTATTTGTTTGTTTTCCTTTGTGTTTTATTTTCTTTTTTTATTGCTTACAAGTTTATTTGTGTTTGTATTTTTTAACATGTTCAATAAATTAATAAAGTAAAAAAGTAAAGTAAAAGAAAACTAATGGAATGTTGGCCTTCATAACAAGAGGATTTCAGTATAGGAGTAAAGAAGTTCTTCTGCAGTTGTATAGAGCTCTGGTGAGACCACATCTGGAGTATTGTGTACAGTTTTGCTCTACTAATTTGAGGAAGGACATCCTTGGGATTGAGGCAGTGCAGCGTAGGTTTACGAGATTGATCCCTGGGATGGTGTGACTGTCATATGAGGAAAGATTGAAAAAGACTAGGCTTGTATTCGCTGGAGTTTAGAAGGATGAGGGGGTGTCTTATAGAAACATATACAATTATAAAAGGACTGAACAAGCTAGATGCAGGAAAAATGTTCCCAATGTTGGGCGAGTCCAGACCAGGGGCCACAGTCTTAGAATAAAGGGGAGGCCATTTAAGACTGAGGTGAGAAAAAACGTTTTCACCCGAGAGTTGTGAATTTGCGGAATTCCTTGCCACAGAGGGCAGTGGAGGCCAATTCACTGGATGGATTTAAGAGAGAGTTAGATAGAGCTCTAGGGGCTGGTGGAATCAAGGGATATGGGGAGAAGGTAGGCACGGGTTATTGATTTGGGACGATCAGCCATGATCACAATGAATGGCGGTGCTGTCTCGAAGGGCCGAATGGCCTCCTCCTGCACCTATTTTCTATGTTTCTATCTTTCTGGTGGTCTCACCAGAGCCATATACAACTGCAGAAAAATAATGGGTAAAAGGGTAAAAATTCAATAGGTATAAAGGAACATTTGGTATAAATATAATTCTCTTGCTGCACTTGGTTTGCTTTTTTGGATTTGCCAAAGTGAAAATTCAAGAATCTGCAACCATGGGGAATCCTTGAGGAATGACTGAGAAGGCTTGGTTCTGCCTGACCCATGCCACCATGTTTCCAAGAGGACCTACAAGGCATTGAGCAATGTCCTGCAAATGGTCCACGGAGATACTGTATGCAGCTGGATGTAGCTGCACATGTTGATGCTCCACTATGTGTTAACATCAGACAAATAGGATACAGGAAAGCATATGTTGGACTTTGTTGAACTCGCCATTAGTCATAGAGTCATACCGCGTGCAACCAGGCCCATCGGCCCAACATGCCCGCGCCGACCAACATGACCCATCAAAGTCTACAGGTTTATGTTGTAAATAACTGTTCACTGAAATTTATTAACATCACAAACAAAATTGTGTTGCTGTGCAATCTAATTTGTAAGCAGATGTCAATTAAACACCATCAAAATCTACCGTAACAAACACACATCCATTAATCACATCCGGCTGGCAGTTTTTTTTCCATCAAATCATCCATCCTGTTTAGATATAAATCACTGGTCTACATTTATTGAACATGTGCAATCCATTTTGTGCCATTGTGTATTGATGAAATAAAATCCTCATTAAAACATTCTGACAGCTGGAGATTGACATGAAACATACACTCAAAGAACACAATCTGTAAATATTGATCTTGGCTCATTGAGAATACAGATGCTCGTGACTGAAATGAAAAGTTGCTCTTTTTTTCTAAATGTCTGTTCAACGCCATTTTTAATTCTTGATTGCTTTGTGCAAAACACACCATTGTGAACATTCTGTAAGAAAGATAAGTCCACATGCATGTTTTTCATGAAGCTAAGGATGTTCTTCTCATATTTGTCTTCATTTCCCTTAGCCACCATGCTTTGTCACCCATTTGAAGTGCCTCCTATCCACACTTGCAGCAGACGTCGTAAATGATAGGTTATGTCTTCTCACTAAAATATCTCATCTAGGATTTGACACATAATCCAGAGAAAACTATGGTCTTGACACCCATTCCCATATTGACCTTTCTGTCCTGCTACTCCATTGCCAGAGTGAGGCTACACGCAAACTGAAGGAACAGCACCGCATATTCTGCTCAGATAGCTTACACCCCAATGGCATGAACAGTGAGTTCTCCAATTTTATGTAGCACACCCCTTCCACTACTCACTTTTCAGTCCTCCACCCCCACCCCTTCCCCATATGCACACACACACATGGGACACTATATCCCACTTTTCCTCCCCTAACACCCCAAAGCCCAGAGGATGTGAGGTTCCTACATTATGCTAGTTCAGAATATATGCACATTTTGGCAAAATAAGCTCAGCACATACTGAAGTCACTATTTTTGGTGTAATCTAAGATCATTTTAGTTTTCATTATATTTTATAATCTTATTGATATATGATACTTTCGAAGGGGAAGGATGAGGACACATAACTCTGTTTATATCCATGTGACGATGGTGGAGAGGGTCAAAAACTTTAAATTCCTGGGCGTGCATATTTCCGAAGATCTTTACTGGCCCCAGCACACTGATGCAATCATAAAGAAGGCACATCAGCGCCTCTACTTCCTGAGAAGATTACGGAGAGTCGGCATGTCAAGGAGGATTCTCTTGAACTTCTACAGGTGCACAGTAGAGAGAATACTGACTGGCTGAATCGTGGCTTGGTTCGGCAACTTGAACGTCCAGAAGCGGAAAAGACTGCAAAAAGTTGTGACCTCTGCCCAGTCCGTCACCGGCTCTGACCTCCCCAGCATCGAAGGGATCTATCGAAGTTGCTGCCTCTAAAAGGCGGCCAACATCATCAAAGACACACTCATTTGACCATTGCCATCGGGTAAGAAGGTACAGGAGCCTGAAAACTGTAACGACCAGGTTCGGGAACAGCTTCTTCCCTACAGCCATCAGGCTATTAAACACTACAGCAAATAAGCTCTGAACTATAACAGACTATTATTATTATTTATTTTTATGGGACCAAAATGTTAGATTGAGGGCAGCAATACTTTTACAATTATCTTTTTTTTTTTAAATCTAATTGTGTATACTTCAGATGAATAGTTTTTCATAATTACAGGGCAATAAGGAAAGAAGAAAGTTGTATATATTCTTTTAGTCTTTTCTCTGGAATGGTTCGGATTGATTTCTACTTTATTATAACAATAGATTTTTTTAAAGCTGTAAATACTATTGCAACTTTCAGAAAATGTGGATAAAAGACCTCACCCAAAAAGAGAATTTCCTTTCAGTTCAAGAATGATCCAGGATATTCCAGGCTCTAGCGCTTTGCTTCAGGTTGAGTGCTTTTGGCCTTTATGACCTAAATATCCCTAACTTCTCTCAAATTCCTCGAAGGTTGCTGGATCATTTATCTCCCATGGAATACTAGCAAGTGGTTATATTAAGAAATCGCCTTTGTTTTTTTGCAATTATGCCAGTTCAATAGATCAGTCAAACTATCACATCAAGGGAACAGTGTATGTCTATCATTTAGGATGCTGATAAAGTGTTTATTGTTTTTTTGTATGTCTTAATTGTACTTCAAAGAAAGATATCAGGATTGGTTTTGCCTGTTATTGGAAGGTGAGATTATGTTGTTGAACTTCATGCTGTTTTCATTGGCTGCTATCCCACATTGGATATATGAAGCAGCATAGAGGAAGCTCCAAAGGATTGAATATACTTGAGATAAGTGATTACTGATGCAATGTGACTTTTTTGAAAATGTTATGTTAATAGTACTCTGTTGACTTTCATTTTAGCCAGGAGCAGCAAATCTTCCAACTTCAGCGTAAAATTCAAGAAAATGAATTACGAGCACAAAAAGCATTTTTGGAGCAGTGTGAACCGACACACATGCTGAAAACACAGGTAACTCTGAACCCAATGGCACTAATGCAATGTAAGGAAAAGGACTAAGTATCTGTAGCTCTTTAGGTCCACTTCTACCCAACTCTGTGAGGTAACTGGTCTTGGATGCATGGAGGATAAAGAATGAAATCAGATGTTTAGTAGTATGTAAGATGTACAAAATTGCAGTTATGAGTTGTTCTGACTCCATTCAAAAGTTGGATATGGAATGCAACCATTCGTATCGTGTGCTCTTTGTGCATGCATTCAAACAGAACTTTCTGTACCCGAATACAAAAATGATATCACACGATTCCTTTGTGTTGGTAATAGCTCATTGACTTGGAATGTCATCTCTGGTCCTCTCTCCACACTTACAATCTTAGTTTAATAGTTTGAACATTCTCTGTTTGTTGTTTTACAAATCTCTTGTTTGCTACCTTGCCCTTAAAAACCAACTTGATGTAGGATGACTCAGAGGTTCCAGAGGGGTCCCAGTTACAGGCATTCCCTTGTTAATTCCCAGGTTCATTGCAATCCTGCTGAAAATATGTTGTGGGTGAGTTCCAATTAGGCATCTGCTCAAAACACAGCCTTAGCCCACAGTGGTTACTTATAACTAATCCACTAATGATTGACTAAAGGCTCACTCAGTGAAAATGTAGATCACGACATCGGCCCATGAAATTATTTTATATCAAAATGCTTCATTTTCCTGGGTACCAATTCACTTATGAGCAACAATGCAGTTGGTCAACCTTGTCTCAGCAGTAGCAATCTCTCTTTCTTCTCAATCTCCATTCAAGATGCTTGGGTCCATAACCAGTTGGAATTGCAGTGGGGAACTGGGGATGGGAAGGTATCACCTTTTCAAAGACAAATTACAGAATCCCATGTTGTGATTGAAGATAATCACAACAAAACAAGACAATTGATTATTTTTTTAAGAAGTATACAAAAAGCTTGACATGGGCAAGGGCATAGATGTAGTCTACATGAATGTCAGCAAGGCCTTTGATAAAGTTCCACATGGTAGGCTGCTCTAGAAGGTTAGATCGCATGGGATCTATAGAGAATTATTTAATGAGATTTGGCATCAAGAATGAAAGCAGAGGGTGGTGGGGTCAGATTGTTTTTTTTGCTCAGGCAATGGGGCCTAATGGTGTATATCAGTGTATTGCCGCTTCTCATCTATATCAATGATTTGGATGAGTGTGCAAGGCGTGATTAGTAAGTCTGTAGATTGGAGCAAAGAGGTCCTTCTGCAGTTGTACAGGGTCCTAGTGAAACCACACCTGGAGTATTGTGCGCAGTTTTGGTCTCCTAATTTGAGGAAGAACATTCTTGCTATTGAGGGAGTGCAGCATAGGTTCACCAGGTTAATTCCCGGGATGGCGGGACTGCCATATGCTGATAGAATGGAGCGGCTGGGCTTGTACACTCTGGATTTAGATGGATGAGAGGGGATCTTATTGAAAAATATAAGCTTATTAAGGGTTTGGACACGCTAGAGGCAGTAAACATGTTCCCGATGTTGGGGGAGTCCAAAACCAGGGGCCACCGTTTAGGAATAAGGGGTAAGCCATTTAGAACGGAGATGAGGAAAAACTTTTTTACACAGAGAGTTGTGAGTCTGTGGAATTCTCTGCCTCAGAGGCAGCTCTCTGGATGTTTTCAAGAGAGAGCTTGACAGAGCTCTTAAAGATAGCGGAGTCAACAATATGGGGAGAAGGCAGGAACGGGGTACTGATTATGGATGATCAGCCATGATCACATTGAATGGCGGTGCTGGCTTGAAGGGCCGAATAGCCTACTCCTGTACCTAACAATAAACTGACAATAAACTCTCTTGACTTAACTATTGCCTATTGACACTAAAATTGGCAGCATTGTAGACAGCGAATGTGGTTATCAGGAACTCCAATGGGATCTTGATCAACTGTGCAAGATGGCCGAGGAATAGCTAATGAAGTTTAAATCAGATAAGTGTGAGATGTTGCATTTTGGGAAGTGAAACATGAACAGGACCTTCACAGTGCCAGCTTCATTTGTTGGAAGAACTAATGAAGGGAATGTCCAAAAGTTTGAAAGTAAAGTTTTTCTACATACAAGTTTTGAAGTATGTCTGAATGAACGTCTCCAGGAAAATACATATAAATTACTTTGTGCTACAATTGTACCCCTTTTTTTCCATTATGATGCCAAAGGTGTTCAGATTTGTTTCAAACAAGATAGGGTTTCATAAACTCATATATTCTTGTAAAAAGTGAAATCTTGTTCTTCAACAGCATCAGTCTTCATGTGAGAATATAAGACACACGCGGTTTACAGAAATATCCAAAGTGCTTGACTGTGGGAAAAAAGATCTCTTGCAAAGGTTGTCTGCGGCTGAACTTGAAATTCTACATCTTAAAGAAACTCTCAAGAAAAACACACAAAAATACATGGATGAAACAAAGAAAATCGAAGAGAAGGTACATGGGTTGGCCTTGATTGTATTTATGTGCAGTATTATCAGATTTGATTGGATAGTATGAAAACCAAAGCTTTTCATGGAAGCACTGACTATAACAAACTTAAACCTAAAGAGTCCACCAATGATATATAGAACCAATACCATTAAATCAAAGCAGTAAAAAGTACAATGAGCCTTCATATTCATCTGAGATTTTAGTACTATCAAAATCTAGGCCAAATATAAACCATTTATGATTTTGGGTATTTAACTCTCAAAACCTAGTTGCATTCTTATTGTTTATTAAAGACAAGATATTGTATCACTAGATTTGAGAATGAATAGCTCCCTGTTATGTGCATTATAACATTGTGCATTTGATTGAGTTATTGGAGCTTTACCCAACAGGATTTACAGGAGTAAGGGGAAGACCGAGAGCAATAGAGGAACATTCCGAGCCTCAGTTGGAGGATAAGGCAGAGATAGTAGAGTGTGACTGGATGACATTGGGGAAACAAACTGCAGCAATGAATGTGAAGGTGTACAATATGCTCATGGCCATGATTTTCCATGGAATTGTGCTCCATCGCCACGTGTTTTGGAACAGGACAGCAGAGGGGTGCAGCTGGGAAGCACAGCTAGTGGAACTGTTGCCTTGCAGCTCCGGCAACCCTGGTCCAATCCTGACCTTTGGAGGTGTCAGTTTACACTTTCCATGTTTCCCCCGTGACTGTGTAGGTTTAGTCTGGGTGCTCGACCATCTTCCCCCATCCAAAGTGTGGTTTGACAGATTAATTGGCAATTGTAAATTGCCTTCACTATGTAGATGGGAATGAAAGGAGAAAAAAATAAAATAAGATCAGTGCAGGATGACTGCAGATGATTGTTTGGATGGTCGGTGTACACTTGAATGATGGATGTTTCCTTCCTGTACAATTCTCTCAGTTTTTGTAGCAGTTGCAAAAAAAATTAACTCGGTTATGCCCGTGAGGTAATTTTCCATTTTCGTTCTCAATGGTTGAAAATAAATTTATCTGATTTTAATAGCATAGAATACCAATCTACATCAAGATTGCCTACAGCATAGTTGTAGGCTAAGGAAAATTCCTAAAAGTTCGCTGCAGTCTTCTGATACTCAGGCAATGAATTCTTGGCTTTTTTAGAAGTTAAAGTTCAGATATGTCCATGCCGCATTGTGCTTTACAACATTATTAACTCTGCTTACACAACTTCACAACTGCACGAAACGATCACAAAAGTTTTTGTACAGCAACCTGGGAAGGATCATCTGGTGTTGAGCCTTATCATTTGCAATAATCTTCAAGCAGAACTGACGAGTGAGTGCTTTATAGATTGTACATCTCAGGCTTTTCCTGAGGTCTTCAGAATCATTCAAATCAGCAAATTGGATTCTGTAGATTGTCCATATGATAAGAAAGCTGGAACCAGGAAAGGTGATGTATTCCAGCAAAAACTTGATTCAGAATTTTATTCTCCTCTTCCCAGTCAGTTTCAGGCATTTTAATCTACCTGAAAACATGGAAAATGTTTCATATACATCCTGTCTGTAAATTACAGGTTAAATTTATCCAATTACTACTTCATTAGTCTATTCTCAAACATTCATGAAATATTTGAATATGTGATTGACTACCACTATAGATACTCACTAATGGTTTGCTCACCAGTGGTCATTTTGGATGCGACACTGAGATTCCGATGAACCCCAAAGAGAGATTTTCCATTCACTGGAGCAATGTCTAATGCAAAGAAATAATGCTTCTAGTTGTTGGGATCCTTCTTCAGACTCATACGATCCTGACTTTGAAATACATCACTTTTGCAGGGTCAAGATTATAGAATGTCCTGCCTTCCAATACTTTGGGAGCACGTTCACATGGATTATTTAAATATTTCAGACGAGTAAAAGAGGCAACTACAGCTGGGTAACAAAGGCTGGCCTTGCAGAAATCCGTAAATGAATAAAGAAGAATATGTTTGCTAGTTTGGCATGCATGTACTTTAATGATTGAAAGAGAATTTGTGAAATCATCAACTCTTTTTGAGTGTTATAAGAACATAAAAATTTGAGGAATAATACATATGGAAGATTTTACATTATTCACAGCAAAATAAATAAGCATTGAAATTAAGTTCCTTCTGCATTCACTGCTGAAAGTGCCATAGATATTTCCAACCCTGATTTAGTTAGAGAATTGCATGTCAAATTCTCAAATGCTTGCAGTCCACAGTTATGCCTTGATCAAATATGTGAAGACTCAAAAACAAGTAAAATGTAAGAGAAAAGTAAAAGTAAGATTTAAACTGTATGGGATAAGTATACAGAGGTAAAAGCAGAAATTGACGTGAGATTAGGAATAGAATTATGCCTTTTGAATCCTCTAATGCTACTAATACACTTGATACCCCATTATATTTCCATGAATCTCCATGAAAATTCAATTGGAATGCAGTTGAATATATGAATTTCCATAAGCTATAGGGTGAAACCGGCAACAATGATTAACATCATGACATTCAGATCATTAAAGCTAATTTATTCTCCTCCCTTTCACTCTCTAGGATAGTGCATATCAATGGCTGAGGTAGCTGAAGGCCATTATCACCAATCCATGTATCACTGAAAAGCCTGCCTTCTCATTAATCATTATTTACAATGTTTCAGATGAAAGCACGAGAGAAATATATCAGCAGTCTGAAAAAGAAGCAGCAGAAGGAATCAGAGCAAAGCTATGAGCGACAACAGCGGATAGAAACCTTGGAGAACTACCTTGCAGACCTGCCCACCTTGGATGACTTTCAGATTCAGAGCCAGCAGGTAATAAAACATGGCATCATTGTTGGCACACTTTCCGAGTTTAATTAAACAACTGTTTAACACAAATGACCACTAAATGACTTTTAGCAAACGTAACAGACTTGAATAGTACAGGTGTCAGAGGTTTTGGAGAGAAGGCAGGAGAATGGGGTTAGGAGGGAGAGATAGATCAGCCGTAATTGAATGGTGGTATACTTGATAGGACACATGGCCTAATTCTACTCCTATCCCTTATGACCTTATTAGATGATGAATATTACTTTCCTAGGGGGATATGTTGTGAACGTGTGTTCTGTGGGATAATCCAGTATTAGGAGGTAGTGTGTGAATATAGGGGGTAGTCTGTATAAGATGGAGAGGAAGGGTAATTTCTATCCCAGGAAGTTGTGAAGATTGAATCATTGAATATATTGGACTATGGGAGAATCCAGGATTATGGGACTGGTTGGAAAGATCACTTAATAGTCTGACTGCATGGCCAAACAATATGGTCTGCCCCTTCTTCTTATTCTAACAATTTTATTCACTTTCCAGTGGCTGGAAATCTGATATATAAATAGAAATGTTGAAACAAGTTAGGAAACCACCCACATTCATTGAGAGAGAAAAAGCAAACCTATCGTTAGAACATTTTGATTGCAGGCCTACCTGAAACGTTAACTCTCGTGATCGGATGTCTTTGGTTTACTCTAGGTTAAAATTTAAGACCATCTCCAAGCCAATCCCTATGCACTTCCAAAAAGATTATTTCTCATGTACTTAGAGACCTATGGGGTCATCAGTATCGAAAAGGGCCACCCAATCCATCAAGTCCATGCCAAACAGCAGGTATCCATCTGGGTTTCTGCACTTGGCTCTTAGCCTTCTATGCCAAGACAATTTAACTGCTGCGTCCGTACTGACCATCAAGCACCTTTTTACACTAATTCTATACTTATCTTATTGAGATTCTTTCCACTTTCCCATCAACTTTCCAAACCAACCCATCTTTATTTTATCATTTACCTTCACAACAGTGACAGTTTATAATGGCCAAGTAGTCTACCAATCTACACATCTTTGGCATATGGGAAGATACTGGAGCACCTGAGAAAATCACTACAATCATAGGAAGAGACTGTTTATGGTAACTCCACATTGAAAGAACTAGATTGTCACTGGTATTATAAGCTTCTATAGCACCTCTACTAATTGTGCCACTGTGCTGCTCATTCTCATTGAATGGAGGTGGGGCAAGGGGAAGCCTACCGCCAGGATCCCAAGTGTGAATACATTATTGATGCTTGAGGAGTTTCTTGCGAGAAGGAGGCAAAACCAAAGCTGGTCAAGATGCATCTGCTTCCCTCCATCTGTTTCCAATATTGATCTGCTTGCATATCAAATTCTCCAATTAGGACTTGACCTTCCGACCTTCCCAAGCCTCTTCCCAGGGTTGTTGTCATTCCTGCAAACCCTGGGATCTTCGCTCTGTTTCTACCAGGATGAATGCCTCCTCCTTTTTTTTCTTCTTCTTCATGCCCATGAGCAGGAACCCCTACCCTAACCACGATTCTGAATCTGCCCTATTTTTCCCCCTCCCATCCATCCTGTCACCTACCCATAAATTCACCAAAGGGTTTCCCTACCAGCTCGAAGGCTGATTGGGAGCCTACTGGCAAAGATAATAATAATAATAATACATTTTATTTATGGGTGCCTTTTAAGACTCTCAAGGACACCTTACAAAATTTAGTAAACAGAATACAAAACATGTAAGCGGAATGAAACAAAACAAAAAATAACGACAAAAAAAAAATAAAAAAATAGTAAAGACATCAACAATACACAATTCAAAGGCACAATTCAAAGAGAGAGCAGCGGCAGCTTATCGCGCCAGCGTTCACTCTCCCTTCTGGCAGCCATCTTGGAAACGGAACAATAAGGATCTTTAACATAGAAACATCCCCCCACAATGGTTACCATTATGGGGGAAGGCACAATGTCCAGTCCCCATCCCCAGTTCACCCATAGTCGGGCCAATTGAGGCCTCCACAGTTGCCTCTACGGAGGTCTGATGTTCCAGGCCGTTCTCGCCGGGAGATGGTGCTCCGGCGTCGGGCGAGTCCTCTCAGCGGCTAGGGACACCTGGAACGGCCGCTTCCTTACCGGAGACCGCTGCTTCCGAAGCCGACAAGGCCGCGACGGTTGGAGCTCCACCACTGGCGATCTCATCGAGAGATCCCAGGCTCCAGATGTTGAAGTCAGCGCCGCCGCCCGCAGCTGCCCGCTCCGCAGACCCGCAGCTCCGCGATGTTTTTATCGGCGGTCTTCAGCTCACCGGAGCTCCAGCGCGGCGACCCAGGCAAGGCATCGCCCGCTCCGCTCCGCGATAGCGCTCCAGCGCTGTGCCGCTGCCGAAGCCGAGGTGCTGGGCGGTCCCCTCGGGAAAACGCCGCTCCAGGCCCGCTGGTAGGCCGCGAGGACGGGTCGACGGTGCAGCCCGGAGAAAAGCTGCCTCTCCGACCAGGTAGGGACCTAGAAAGTAGTTTCCCCCTTCCCCCCCACCCTCCCCCCACATAAAAAAGTCTAGACCTCCTAAAAACAAACACTGAAACTCACTAAAAATTAAAGAAAAAAGTGAAAAAGACGGACAGCTGCTAGCTAGCAGCCGTGCCCCAAGATGGCGCCTCCCCCCCCCCCCCCCATGCCCCACGATGGCTAAAACTACCTCAGAATGCCTCTTGGTATCTTCCACTGCCATTCTCACCAGGAAAATCTACCCAACCACAACTGAAAATGTTAAATTGTTGTCGTGTTTTGGCAAATCAAGCCAGGGTAAGACTTCCACAGTGAATAGTATGGCGTTGAGGAGTGTTGTAGAACAGAGAGACCTGTATGGTGCACACCGTGCACAGTTCCCTGAGAGTAACATGATAGGTGGACAGGGTGGTGACGATGACTTTTTGCATGCTGGCTTTAATCAGTCAAGGCATTGTATATAGAGATTGGAATGTTGTGAATGCAACCAAGACATTGGTGAGGCTGCACAGTATTATGTTCAGCTTTGGTCACCTTATCAGAGGAAAAGTGTCATTAAACTGGAAATATTGCAGAAAAGATTTAGGAGAATGTTGCCAGGACTCAAGGGACTGAGTTATAGGGAAAGTTTGGGCAGGCGGGGAATTTATTCCTTGGAATGTCAGAGTGAGTGATGACCTCATGGAGGTGTACACAGGGTGAATGCACAGTTTTTTTACACAGGGATGGAGAATCAAGAACTTACATGGAATAGGGTTAAGGTGAAATGGGAAAGATTTAACAGGAACCTAAGGGGCAACCTTTTCAAACAGAGGATGGTATTCATATGGATAACAGAGGAAGTGGTTGAGGCATGTACAATAGCTACATTTAAAATATATTTGGACAGGTACTTATAATAGAACAGATTTGGAGGGATATGGATCAGAGCTGGGCAAATGGGACTAACTTAGATGGGCATCTTGGTCAGCATGGATTAGTCAGGCCGAAGGGTCTGATTCCATGCTTTGACGATGACTCCATGAGAAGTTGTCTGAATAATTCAGTGTTCATGAAACTTACTGTTTTCACTACTATTGTATGTTATTTTTATGAATTTATTTAAAGACATGGAATCTGAAATGTTTAAAACATATGGCTAATAAACAGTGATATTAGATAAATCTGAACATTTGAGGTGAATAATTCAGCTAAACTATATTGTTTACAGCATTTGTTTTTGGAACATTTAAAATTATATTAAACAATAAAAATGTCACAGATAGACAAACATTAAATATTACTTGATGATGCCAATGAGTTGCAAAGCTTCTCCAACTGTTTATTGACCCAGGTTTAACAACCTCAAGAGTCTCAAATCCTTTCCCAATGGCCCATTATAAATAAAGCTGTTTTTTTTTAATTTTCTCTGACAGTAATCTGACAGAGCACTTTCCCTCTTGTTATAAAATGTTAATTTTAACAAAATGAAATTCAGATGGTTGAAGCCCTCTGCCTGATTACTGATGTGTGCAGGAATGCACTAATTAGGAGCATGACTTGTTCACTCTGCCTAGCTTGCCTGTCCCGTTAATTGATCGTTAAATCATGGCCATCATCATCTCAACTCTGCATTCCAGTCTACCAGCTATACACTTTCACCTGCATTCTTTTCAAGCATCTGTATATTTCTGACAAAGATATTCAGACTTTGCTTCCACTGCCTTTTGAGGAGGGAAATTCCAAAAGGAGAACACATTTTGCATAATCTGCTTTAAATAGGCTACTGCTGATTTCTAAACAATGAACACCACTTTGTATATTCATTCATATGGACCCTGTCAACAGCTTTCAGGATGGTTTGTGTTTCCACAAAGTTACCTCTCACTTATCTAAACTTCAGTGGATACAAATCTAGCCTGATCAATCACTCATCGTGAGACAACCCATCATTCCAGGTATTAGTTTAATCAGCATTCTCCGAACAGCTACTGTATGGCACTATTCAGTACTCAAGATTGGTCAATTTAACTGAAAAGTAAACTCCCTACTTTTGCACTCAATTCTCCTAGCAATAGTAACATTCTGTTTTAATTACTTGATGTATTCAAATTATTTATTATTTATTATTAAAATGTTGTAAATCATGCATCAGGACAGTCCTGTCCATCTGTTACATGTAGAATTTAAAACAGTACAGTGTAGCAACAAGGTCTTTGGTCCTCCATGTCTGTGCCAACTACTATACCAAGCTAAACTGCTGGCATGTTGTCAGTGTTCCTCCATTTTCTATGTTAGTCTCATAGATTCTTATTCATTACTGCATAAGACTGTATACAGTCTTATACATTACAGACATTTCTGCTTCTAATACTCCCCCTGCCTGGCATCCTCTGTCAGGGACTTCCACCTTCTGTGTAAAATCAACTTGCCTGGTGCATCTCCTTTAAACTTGCCCCCTCTCCCCCTCACCCCACCACTTGCACCTATACCCTCCAATATTTGACATTTCCACCCTGGAAAAGGACTTTAACTATGCTTCATAATTTTATATACTTTCATCAAATTTGATATTCCTTTCATAACACCATGCTGACTTTTCCTGATTATTGAATTTTTCTACTATGCCACGATGTCTAGTAATAACATTTTCCTAAGACCAATGTTAAAGTAACTGATTCTGTAAACCTCAGCTTTCTGTCTCAGTCATACAGCATGGAAACAAGACCTATGACATTTCTTGTATCCTCTAAAGTAAAAATAGACGGAAATACCAATTTATTTCCATTATTATTCATTTTCTATAGAAACAGTACTTAGATTATTTAGATTTTTTTAAAAGAAAAATGGCAATAAACTCATTGATTTTACAGTGTTGCTTGCTTTCTCACATACTCTAGATCTTTCAACTATTTATGAATGTTTTTGTATTCCTTTTAGTCTCCCACTTTTCTCCCATCTTTGCACAATGTTAGGTTTTTATACTTTAAGTTTGATATTACCTTTATTTTTCATTTTAGCTAATTGTTGATGTTAGTTCCTCCCTTTAGAATGGATCTTTCTCACTGGAATATACTTTTCTCTGTATTTTGAAAGATATCCTTGAATATCGGTCCCTCCATCTCAACTGACTGATCTCTTAATCTAATTTTCCAGTTTACATCAGCTCGCACTGCTTTTATCCTCACACAGTTGTCCTTATCTAAATTTAAAATACTACTCTTGGACGCATTCTTTACACTCTAAAATTGAAACTAACTTTCAATCATGTCATGATCATTGTTACACAGGGGTGCCTTCATGATGAGATCAACAAAGAATCTATTTGTGCAATACTAGACATTATATTCCACTCTCCTGACAACTCCAAAACACACTGTTTTATAAAACATCCAGAATATATTCCATGAACCACTCAACTGACTATTTATCCAATTGATTTTTGGGTCTATATATAGTTTAAATTGAAATTAATTTTTTTTTTAAAAACTACTGATGATGGAAATCAAAGCTGGAAACATGTAGCAAGTCAGGCAGCATCGGAGAAAAGAGAAGCAGTGTTGGCATTTCAGATTGAAGACCCTTTGTCAGTTACTAATTGCAGCTTTTTTTTAAATTTCAAATATCTGTGGGTATAAATTCACTTTGTTTTTTATTCTTTATCTTAGTTTAGTTTTTGTTTTTCACATGTGCTGAGGTACAGATAAAAGGTTTTTTGTTACATGCTATCAGCAGAGAGATTATACATGATATTAATCAAGCTGCAGTGTACAGATAAAGGATAAGGGAATAAGATAGACACAAAATACTGGAGTAAAGGGCCTGTCCCACTTTCACGACCTAATTCACGACCTCTGCCAAGTTTGCCCTTGACTCATACTCGCAGCATGGTTGCCACGAGGTCGTAGGAGGTTGTAGGTAAGTCGTAGTAGGTCGTGATGCTAGTCGTAGGTACTTGTGGCATCAAGTAGGTTGGTGGAGTTTTTCTAGCCTGACGAAATATGTCCACGAGTACAAAAGGTCGTGAATTAGGTTGTGAAAGTGGGACAGGCCCTTAAAGCCCCTGTCCCACTTTCACAACCTAAATGCGACCTCTGACGACCTTAAACGACCTAAAAAAAAATCAAGGTTGCGGTAACCTACGACCTCCTACGACCTTCCACGACTATGTCTATGACCTCCTACGACTATGAAGAAGACCTCCTTCGACTATGTTGAAGACTGGCTTCGACCATGTACGTTTTTCTGCTGTTTGCAGCAGCCCTTTTGCTTCAGCAGCCTTTTAAGAAAGGCAGAAGGGGAAGAGCAAGGGTGAAGAGGAAGCCCAAGAAGAGGTCTCAATGGGTGAATGGAGATGATGTGATGGACTGTCCCAGTGCACCAGATGACTGGAAGAGAGTGGCGCTGGGCTTTGACAAAAGATAGAACTTTAAGCACACATGTGGGGCAGTGGATGGCAAGCATGCCATTCTTGTCCCTGTCCCTGTACCCCTCATTTTCCTTTTCGTACAGGATGGCATTCTGCTGGAACCATTCCTCAAGGTCCCCTTTCTGCTGCCTGGTGAAGGTGTAGGGCATAAGCTTCCTCCAGCCCTCCCTTGGAGTGACAGAGGTGACGTTCTGCTGTTTAAATAACCTTTTTATTCTACTGACCTTTTTTCACCCCGGAGCTATTACCTTCGACTGCCTCCGACTACCTACGACGAGCATCACACCTACCTATGACCTACCTACGAGTAAAAAGTATCGATTTTTTTCCATGCAAACCTTTTTTTTACTCATGGACATTTTTTATCAGGCTAGAAAAAACACCGCAACCTACTTGATGCCACTAGTACGCGGAGACCACTCACGAGCAGGAGGAAGACCTCCTATGACCTCCCACGACCTCGTGGCGACCATGCTGCGAGTATGGGTCAAGGGCAAACTCGGCAGAGGTCGCCAATTGGGTCGTGAAAGTGGGACAGGGGCTTAACTTAGCCGGACAGGCAGCATCTCTGGAGAGAAGGAATGGGTGATGTTTCAGGTCGAGACCCTTCTTCAGACCTTCAGAATAATGTTTAATGCAAGATAAAGTCCAGTAAAGACCGATTAAAGATAGTCTGAGGGTCTCCAATGAGGTAGATGCCAGCTCAGGACTGTTCTCTAATTGCCTGGGAAGAAGATGTCCATTTAAACTGGCGTATGTGTTTTCATACTTCTGACCACTTGCCTGATGGGAGAATGGAGAAGAGGGAGTGATTTGGATGCGACTCATCCTTGATAATGCTGGCCTTGGAAGGGAGGTTGGTTTGCGTAATGGTCTGGGCTGCATTCGCATGGATGGAGCTGTTCCCAAACCATGCTGTGATGCATCCTGATCAAATGCTTTCTACGGTGCATTTCGCTCTGCATTTCTTATCGCATAGTTACTGTTTGGGGGCCTTCATAGCACTTACACAAGTGCCTATTTTCTTTTACTATTATAATCTCGACCTAAACTGTTCCTGGATTCCTGCATTTCGGTCACCTCTCGAGAACAATCATTAATTAACGGAGCTTCTCCCTTGTCTTTTCCTGATCTGAATGCCAAGCACCTTTCAACATTCAGATACAATCTAAATACTCCTGCCGCTTAGTCATTATAATGAATATCTTTATATCACTGTTCGTGACTCGGTTTGTATGCTTTGTTTCAAAGGATATGTGCATTCAGGGCTTTGTCCTTTTATTATTTTGGTATGCTAAATACTGATTTGTTCTTAGATTTCTACAAATAGCTCTAATTTTTGGCAGGTTGTCCACATCATTTCAAATTAAATCAATCAGAATTTTAGGGAGCATTAGATCTAATGTTCTTTTGTTGTTAATTATTTTAAGATTTAAAATTAAGAGTCATTTGACAGGAAAGAATTGCGATGATTATTATTAGATGAAACTAAATGATATTTGTGATTTTGCAGCTTCTATTATTTCTACCATAATCATATACAGTAAAGAAAATTTGCAATTATATGTTCCCAGCCCTCAGAGGAACTGTTCTTTTGAAACTAAAGCTAATAGAAAATGCATTATGCACAAATTGAACCACTCTGATGTGAAATAGGATCTTTATTACCAATTATTATATTTGTATTGTACACACACATGCACGTACATAATATTTCAACAAGCATTTCTTCATACAGAAAAAATGCTGAAGCAATTATTCTTATATTTATGGATTGGGTGCAAGATATTAAATGCTAAAGGAGTGAATATGCTGGGATTTGGTGCGATGTGCTATTCAAATTCAATGAGATACAAGCCATTTCTTTATGTTTTGCTCTGTGAAGCTAAGATAATGAAATGAAGCTTTCAGCATAGGCAATTATCATGGGATGCTAATTAGTTTTCAGATACAAATTCTTCTAAGGAAACGTGGAATATTTTGTTGCTGTAGATATGGATATTTTTTACACCTACATCTTAAATCTATAGAATTATGCAAATTAACTAAAATACAACCTTCTGCACGGATTCTCTTGGAATACCCTGTAGGTCTCTTTTTGGACAAAATAACAACGTAATATTATTTATGAAATGTTGAAATTTAGCTGACTTTAACATGTGCTTCTCCGGTGCAATTATTTTATTTAGTGCTCAGGCAGCATGGCCTTTTATTGTTATAGATTAGGCAAAATTGAATAGATTGGTGACTATTAGTATAACTTCCAAAAGTGGGAAGTAAAGGGTGAAAAACAGGTTGCTGGAGAGCCTGATGCAGGGTCTCGATCCAAAATGCCGCAGTATCCGTTTGTCACCGCAGATGTTGCCTGACCCACTGAGTTCCTCTGGCAACTTTGTTTTTGTTCCACATTCCAGCACCAGTCCTTTCTTGCCATGCAAAGAAAGGGCAACTGATATAACCTTTGTACATAACCATCACCAAACTGTGTTGGTTTTCCCTTTGAATTAAAACAATAAATAATACATTTAGATCTATGGTACCATAAATAGAAAAGAAAATTAATGTGATTTTAAGTTAAATAAATTATATTTAGATGATATCCGTCTATTCAATGCACATAACAAAGGACAGACATTGAAAAGTTGGATTTTGAAATAGAATCTATATCCATTTGGTGTCCACCTGTTGTACAAAACTCACAATTTGAACTGAGACAGAGAGCAGCAGAGGCTGCAGGAATTAGAGGATAGGTTCTGATCACAACCTCAGCTATGTGTTGAAGACAAGCCAATCTCAGTCTCACTACCAAAAGAAACCTCCCTCATAGATATCAGATTAAAAGTCACTTAATTTAGGTGAGCACCCCACTGATTGTCCTAAATAAAAACCATTTAACATTAAAAATGTAAACAGATTTCAAACATGAAACCTATCAATAGTATGTTTGTAACTGCAGTACACCAAGGTCATATGTGGCTTGAATTTCGGTCAGAACCTTTTCCCCCCAGGATGGAAATGTTTCCATGAGGGCATAACTGTAAGGAGAGAGGGGCAAAGTTTGAAGGAAAAAATGTTTTGACACAAAGAGTGATGGACCACTGGAATGCACTGCCAGATGGTGGAGGCAGAAACAATGGTGGCATTTAAGAGGCATTTGGTTAGGGACATGAATATGCAGAGAATGGAGGGATGTAGATCATGTGCAGGCAGAGAACATTAGTTTACCCTGGCACCATAATTGGTACAGACACTGTGGACTGAAGGGACTGTTCCTGTGCTGGACTGTTCTGGTATTTATTCTATTGGAGCCTTTTTTTCATGCTGGAGGGATAATCTTAGAAGAAATTAAAACAAAGTTGCAGAAGAGTTTTGAAGGAAATACAACTTCAGTTATGTTATTGAGGAGACAGTGTGTGTAAGGTACATTAAAAAGTCAAAATAATTTAAAGCCTTTGGCACTGATGCCCAGGAATTAATATTTTTCATGTAGACGGCTGTGGATGGCCACACAGGGTTGATTTAGGTTGGAATACAGGTGTAAAAGTTTAGATACGTTTACTAGGATAGAGCATGGGATGTTGTCGAGGAGAGCACGCGTAGAGTCAGGTCTGTGGGGATAAAGACAGCGGTAGGGATGGAGATAATTTGCAGAGGCAGATGGTGTAGGTTTGGATTGTTGAAGGAGGGTCTGATGATTACCTATTTGAATTGAGAGAGGCTGGTGTACATTGTCAGCCGGCAGAGGGATCAGGAGTTGCGAGTATATCACGGGGGAAATAGGTGGGCATCATGGATGCTGCTGGTTCAGAGAGGGCTTCAGTCAGGGTGAGGAGAGGGGTAAACTGGGGATGGGCAGGGGTTTAGTATTGGGGTAGGGTGGTGATGATTGTGGAATAAGTTAATAAAGGTATTAAATGGACAGACAAAAATTTGACACAAAATATCACCAATGCATTCCCTCCACAGATGCGGTCTGACCTGCTGAGTTCCTCTAGCATTTATGTATTTTATTTTATAAGACTATTGAATAGTTGGTCTTTAATCCAGTGGGAAAGTAGCATTTTTTGATGCAAGAGGTAATACCCCACAACATGGCATAATGGCATCCTGTACAATGTTTTCAATTATTGTCAGAAGAAATATTACTGACTGAAATGCTCGCTTTGTTCTCACTCCAGCTTACAACCCTGGAAGAAAAGAATGAACAGTTTCAGAACGCCTTCAAAGATTTTGAGAAAAAGCTGGGAGAAAAACGAGTCCTTTGCAGAGAAAAGGAGGTACTTCTGGAGAATCTAAAGAAAAGGGAGAAGGAGTTGGTTGCTACTGTGCAAAGGTAATCATTTATCAGGTATCAATTTTATGCCTTTATGCACATTAAGATGTCCTTTACTTGCAGAGACGTGAACACAGAATCTATGTGCATATTCCTGTGAAATACAGAGGGAGTCTTGCATCGTCAAAGGTGCCATCCTTCAAATGAGATATTAAATTGTTTTTGTTGTTTTCTCAAATGAATATAAAAGTTTCTGTGGCACTATTTTGAAGGCAGCCATTGGATTTATCTCTGCTTTCATGGCCAATACTCACCGTCCACATTTGAGAGCACAAAATTAATATTGCAACATGCATAGGAATTGATAAAAAGATGAAATGTTAGACTTTCAATTGTTCTTTTAAAAGGAAATTATCTGAGAGATTAATAACCTGCACAACAGGCCGATAAATTGTTAAGCATTAGTTTTGGTGCAGTCTCCCATTAAAGTCTACACTTCAGATATCACTGCATTACATTTTCAGCATGTGCAGCAGCAAACATATCTTATAAGATCTAAGTTCTCACAAATTTATTAGTTATTGAAGATTACCCAGGGAAGATTGCGGCAGAGTACAGCTTGTTGGGAGAATAAATCATTGATAGTATTGGCTTCTCTAGGCCCAGACCTTGCAGCCCATGCAAGCCACATGTTCAGCCAGTCAAACAACTGTTGAGCCCAGAGTCCAATGCATGCAGACATCTGAATTTTGCATATTTAAACTCGGAAATTTGGGAGACGGCCTTGGTAAGCAATTGCCCTGCTGGGATCACAATTTGTGATGGACCCACCCAGGTTTTGGAGAGTAGAATCAGTTTGTCTGCTTCATTTCTGGACTCTGCATGGGGATTCATGGCCCAGGATAATTTCCTCATATTGCTGGGATTCTAAAATTCAAAGACAGCTTAGCATGCTGTCAGATGCTCAGAAAAGCCCGATCGTAGCTCAGACTAAAAGGCTGGCATTTGGAATGCAGAGAGCCTGCAAGTTTGATATTTTGCAGCTGAACAAAATAAGTGCCAGGGTAGGGCTATCATAAATGGTCTACCCAGACCTCTTCCCAAATTTCAGGGAAATTATGCCTAATGAATTTGGAGACCAAATGTGGCTATCCTTTGTTGATTTGTAGAAAATAGATAAGGGGAAATATCCAGTTTATCATAAAGGAACCGGTGAAAGAAACAAATTTAATGTTTCAAATCATTGCCCTGCAACCAACGAAGAATCATTACCTTTTGTCTTTCCTCCACAGACTTTGGTTGAACTGTTGAGAAAGGAATTTTAGCACTTTAGGTTTGATTTTTGTTTTTGATCAATTTCGATGTGCAGCATTTGCAGCATTTTCTCTTTGCTATTTTTCCAATCAGCCTACAGCAGAAAGTAGAGAAGTGCCTGGAAGACGGAGTTCGGCTGCCCATGCTGGACGTGAAGCAGCTCCAGATTGAGAATGACTATCTCAGGGAAAAGTGTGAACATGCCAGCAAGGTTAGTTTTGATATTCTACCCACTCAATGCCAATCTTGACGGAAACGTTGTTTCTCTGACCTACAGACAAACCATTTGGTCACCTTGCCCAGTTATTTTGGGGCACAATCCAAGTTCTGTGAAACATTGAGGAAAAATAGCCCAATTCAAAAGGTTCCCACATTATTTATTATCCCTCTAAAATATTCTACCTGTAAGTATTTTAATTCATATAATATTTAGCCTTTGCAGAGTGAGTTCCAGGTTTCCTCATGCTTCACTCCAAAACATATTTCCTGATGTTTAATTTGGGAGAACCAAGTTGTAATTTTCAGATTATACTCCCTGTTCTCACCTTCATATATTTCTGTGTTAGGGAAAGACAATGTGTCCTTTGTTCTGGCCTTCTGTGTTATCACTTGGTGAATATTCTTCTTCATGCCATCTCTCCTGCATCTATTTCACATCTGTTTTACTCTCTTGGCTCCTTCTGTGTTGGGAATCTGTCTGGCCTTGATATTCCTGGGGAATGGAGTAGTGTGTGTGTGTGTGTGTGTGTGTTGGTGGGGGGGGGGGGGGGGGCAGAGGGCAGAATGATCCTGATGCAGATAGAAATTTTAGCTCCAAATACACCAGATGCTCAGAGTTGATTTATGAGGGTGTCAGGAAAGATTTGGCAAGAATCGATAAGAAGGGTTGCAGATACATGCCATTGCAGCAAATTAGACACTGGGAGATCTTGGCGTGTCAGGTAGTTAGTTGGTACAAGACAGGAATAGTCTTGAATAGACAGAAAGATCCAATAGAGGGTCAATTTACAGAAAGGGTTTTACCAAGGAACAGTTCATATAGACTTTTACCAAATGACTATAAGCAGTGCCCTCAGCCTTAGTACCTGCAGTGAACCAAATTGGCTGAAGAATAACCTTTGTAATGGTGAAGATATAATAAGGAATCCCTGATATCATCTATACTTCATTTCTGCTGAGCATAGTTGTGATTGTTTCAGGCCTTGTCTTTGGCACTCGCATAGAGGACTAGACAGCAGTGAGAATGATGGATGATGTTCCGTGAATCTTTTCCACCTGCCGATGATTCACCATTATATAAAACTATATGTGGCATAGGTGTGGGATCATTTCCCTCTATCTATAGCATGCAGTATTATTTTGTTGCTTAGCACATGTATAATTCTGTGCTGAACTGTAATCAGGGTGATAACTCATGTTTAGGTAAACCATTCCTGGTCTTTTGCCCATCTATACCCATTCAACAATGGTGATCCCCCAGCATGTGAGTAACAATAGTGAGATATCTTGGGCTGTGATGTTGTTGATTATGGTGGTATACATTTCTGATAATGCACAGCATCTCATGGAAGCCCAGTGTTAAGCTACCAGTTCCTTTTGATTTGATCCCATTTAACCAGATTGTAACCTCAACAATACAATGGAGGGTATCTTCAGTGTGAAGATGGGACTTTGTTTCCATTAGCACTGGGCAATGGTCAGTCCTATTAATGCTGTAATTGACAGATGATTTTGTAAGAAATAGATTGGCAATTATTGAGACCGACTGGGTTCACTGACAGCCAAGTCTATCAGATCACTGAGTGAGGGTGCTAAGGTGCCATTGAAGTTTCAAGTGTCAAACACAGGCCATATGCTGAAGCCATGGCAGCCTCTTTCTATGGTATTCAACATGGAGGAACACAGATTCACCAGTTGAGGGAGGATGTTAGGTGGTGATCAGGAGGAGGTTTGAGCCTGTGATGGGGGTTAGCAGTATCTGCAAGATCTGACTATGGGAATATCAGTGCTTGCCTGGACAACAGGATACTTCTCCCAATCTAGGCACCACTTTCTTGACATTTGTAAGGAAGATGTAATTGGGAGTAACTTACCTCTGCAGATGCCACTCCATTTAATGCAATTGAAGTGGCTTGCCGTGAATCATTTCTCAGAAACTTGTGCTAATTTTTCTACATGTTCCTCCTTGAAGTCTCCATCAACAAAAAAATATTTTCTTTCCATGTACCGTCTCAATTGCTCCCAACATCTTGAAACTCAACACCCTCAAATTTCTCATTTCCAATTTGTCCAATGCTTGCTTCAGTAATTTATCTTCACAATTTATACCTGCAGTCTTGTGCTCATTCTGGTGCATGCACCCCACTCTCCTTGAGGCTGATATATTCTTCCAAATGCCCAGTGATCAGAAACTTCTCAGAACTGCAGAGGGCAGTCTTACCATGGGTTTTTATATATATATATATATATATATATATATAGCTAAATTTATAGTCCTTTCAATTTAAAGACCGCTACTCTTTTTGAACTTGGGGAAGTACACTGTTGTATTCTTTTAATATCCAAAATGAATTAATTGGCATGTGTGTATATTGAAATCCAATAACCATTGCCTGGTTTATTTGTATTTATATGCTATGATTACATGTCAATCTCTCTGTCATCAGTAAATCCAGATGTGATTTGCTGCACCATCATCTAAACCATTTATAAATGGAATGAAATAGTTGAGGCTCTATAGATTTTAGTAGGATCTCAATATGACATCCTAACATTTAGAGCATGCACTATCTGGCCCTTGCCACATAGTCAGGAAATTTGCATTCTATTTCAAGAGCTTTAACTAACAGCCTCCCAAGGTGGATTTTATCAAATACATTAATTGTGATCTACCCTTCACAAATCCACTTGGCTCTTCATGAGGAGGTGAAAATTGAGTTACTCTATTTATAGATTCCAATAATTTCTTGAAAATAGATGTTTGGAAAATTGCAGTCAAGGAACCAGTGTAATTTTCACCGACTTGTTTTAACATTCTGGATGTGGAGAAGATATTGTCTATGGGCTTTAGCACTTTTATTTTAAACATCACTATTTTGGTTGTGTTAGTCCTCACCCCTCTTCAGCTGCTTGGTTTTCAAAATCCTCAGAAATGTGCTCCACAGCCCGTAAAATCTTTAAATGACAGGCCACCATGAACAGAGTTAACTGCCTCTGTTAAACATGAAGTGAGAGCTTTAATAATGGATTAGGTGGTACCCGGACGTGGCACCGACGGACGAGAAGCCGATGCAAAGAAGTCGAAGCCAAAGAACCGAATGAAAATGAGGCCGAAACGCCAATAAACCGAAAGAGTACGAAGACAAAATGCCTACTATCTGAAAGGATGGGACGCCTAAATTCAAACTAACCGAAAGGGCAGGACGCCTAAAAGCCAATGAACCGAAAAGCTGCGTCGCCTAAAAGCAAACTTACCGAATGGCCGCTCTGTCGAAACGCCACCTACCCGAAAGGCGTCATTGCCTACAAGCCAAAGGACCAACTGCCACTCAACAGAAAATAACGGACATGACGTTGCCGGGGGGGGGGGCGGGACTTGTCAGCGATTTGTCCAGACCCCCGCGTCCATCACATCACACCGCTTTCTACTTGGTGCTTGGGGTCAGATTGCCCAGTCACCTATGGCTTGTGTGGGAAAAGGACCCCCACGCTTCCGTCTCCCCCTTTTCTCTCCCCCTTCTCTCTCCTCCTCTCTCTCTCTCCTCCCCTCTCTCCCTCCCTTCTCTCTCTCTCCCCCTCCTCGACCCTCCTCTCTCTTCCCCTCCTCTCTCCCCCCCCCCACTTCTCTCTCTCCTCCGTCTCCACTGGCGGGAGTGTACCACAGTTACTGACCGCGATGCACCGCCATCGGACCCCAACCCCCACACCAGGGTGATTTCCCCCCCCCCCCCCCCGTCGGGTGGATGTAATCATCTGCTAAAGCAAAGGCCGTTAGGACAGGGAAATAATGGCAGTTAATTAACCATGTTCCGAATGTAAGAACGATTTATACATGTAACATTTTTGTTTTTAAATTAATGTAGCTCTGTTTTGATTTTTAATGGCAAGTTAAAATCCCGTGGGAAGGGTTTGCGGCCGCTGCTTTCACAGTGCATTGTTGGTAGGTGCTATATTTTCACACGGACCGCTGCCAGTTTTTGGTTAATTAACTGGTGGCATTATTTCCCTGTCCTAACGGCCTTTGCTTTAGCTGGTGATTACATCCATCCCATCCCTCCCCTTTCAATTTGAGCGCACTTGTTTGAAGTCGGAGGGGGGGGGGGTATCACCCTGGTGTGGGGGTTGGGGTCCGATGGCGGTGCATCGCGGTCAGTGACTGTGGGATGCTCCCGCCAGTGGAGACGGAGGAGAGAGAAGGGGGAGAGAAAGAGGGAAGGGGAGAGAGAGTGGGGGAGAGAGGAGGGGAAGAGAGAGGGGGAGAGAGAGAAGGGGGAGGCGGGAGCACCTATTTCCCCCCACAAGCCATAGGTGACTGGGCAAACTGAACCCAAGCACCAAGTTGAAAGCGGCCGAAGGTGTGCATCCCTCGGGACAGCCCCCACTCTCCCACGGCCACCCTCCGTGGGCTGCGGGTCGGCTGGAGCGGAGGTTTGGGACAATGTTCATCCCTTCACAGTGATGTGATGGACGTGGGGGGTCTGGACCAATCGCTGACAAGTCCGTTATTGGACTTTTCTGTTGAGCGGCAGTCGGTCCTTTGGCCTGTAGGTAGGTGGCGTTTCGACGCCACCTACTTTTGCTTTTAGGCGACGCAGCTTTTCGGTTCGTTGGCTTTTCGGTGTCCCGCCCTTTCAGTTAGTTCGCATTTAGGCGTCCCATCCTTTCGGTTAGTCGGCGTTTCGTCTTCGGACTCTTTCGATTTATTGCCGTTTCGGCTTCGTTTCCATTCGGTTCTTTGGCTTCGACTTCTTTGCTTCGGCTTCTCATCCGTCGGCGCCACGTCCGCGCACGGGTTTTTTTTGTCAGCCTGGAGTCAGTGCACTGTTACAAAACTTATGTATTGGATCTATTTCCTTTGTCTGCAGGTGATTGACAATCACGAACAACAACTAGAAAAGTATAACCTAGAAAAACAGGTAATTATACAAGTTTTTATACTCTGTTGGAGTTATCAGTAACTAACAAAAAGGACAAGAGTGGCTGGAAACTATGATTACCTCTAAACACCATTTACACCAGGTGTGACTGCAGATAAACTCTGGTCCCGATGGCCAATGTCTGGTTGATCCCTTTTACCCTGTGAGGGATGGATATCTCCTGTACTAAGGACAGTTTTGCACAGGTGATGCCAAAACAAATTCAATGCCTTTCAATGTGAGCACTTACAGGTGATTAGGACAGAAATAAACATGGAACACCCAGAACATTTTTGATTTATGGGATGTGTAGCTGGTATCGATTAGGTTCAGCAATCAAGTTGGTGATTAAAATATTCAGCATGGCTCAGAAAATATTTGCACCACGTGAAAAATCCGAGGCCACTGCATGTCATTATCAATATGCTTAAAAATGCCTGTGGAAGAATTTCAGTTTGTGCTGTAGTGTTATTGTGACAGATGTTCCCTAAGTGCTGTGATATATTTTGAAGGCTCTTGAGGAAAGGTTGACAGAAGAAAAGTTTGCCTCCCAGATGTTTAGGAAGGAGCTTGGAGAGACACAAAGAAATTTGCAGCTGTTGAAGGACCTCATGGAAGATGTGAGTGAATCTATTGCCTTATCTATGTGTTTTTTATGGAATGTAATTTCTAAACTTGGTCAATTACAAATGCAATTATAGTCAGAACAAAGAAAGTTATTTATGTTTTAAGATAAAGCTGATTCTTGAACCAAAGAGATGTGCAGTTCTTAATTTCCATGGGATGGGTCCATCTTGAGAAATACCAAGTGTTTAGCTGCATGGTTTTTGTCAGAACTGTTTTACTGAAGCAAACATCAAATCTAGAAAATACATTTTTGATTATTTTTTCTGTTTAAGTTTTTAAAATGGACTTCCAGGGAAGCAAACTCCTTGAAGTTACAGATTGTGATGATGTTCTCCACATTATTCAATGCTTTGTAATGGTAAGATAGACCAAAACAAGAATAGTTTAGTTTAACACACAAAGTGCTGAAGAAGGGGGGCTCTCAACCTAAAACTGAAGAAGGGTCTCGACCCGAAACGTCACCCATTCCTTCTCTCCAGAGATGCTGCCTGTCCCCCTGAGTTACTCCAGCATTGTCTTTTTCTTAAACCAGCATCTGCAATTCCTTGTTTCTATAGTTTAGTTTTAAACTTGATTTGCCAACAGTAAGTACATTAACAGCACACAGTTCTACAATATGAGGATCATAGCTTGACACTGCTGATATAAACCCAATTCTTCCAAGTGCCCCTGTACCAGTTCTATTCCCTTAATTTCTCTCAATCTTTTCAAATAGGGATGAATCATTTTCCTTTCAAATCTTCATCTTTTCAGTCAGTCCATTGCAGTTTACAACAACTGGCTGTGTAAAAACAAAGATCTAATCTATTGTAACTGAGTTAAATGTATGTACTCGGGCTATTAATCTTCTTGCCATTGGGAGCAGTTTGTTATTCATTTGATGAATTTTCATATTATCTCATACACTTAACAAACCTTAATCCCTGATCAAACATGATATTGTCACACATTCAAAAGAATGTTGCAATGTAAAGGATAGGAGGATGGACAATGTATCTGCAAGTAGTGTCGAGTGACAGATGTGCTGGAATAGGCTTAGGAAGAAAGTCTCAGGTAATTGGAAAAACAAAAGACAGTGCGAGGGTAGCTCTGGAGGACATGGATAGGTCGGGAACCTTCTTCAGACTGATGGGGGGGGGGGGTGGGGGGAGAGAAGTAGGGGCATGACCAAGCCTGGCAATTGATAAGTCCATTCAGCTGAGGTGAAGTTTTAATAGGTAGATGGTTGGACAAAGGCCAGAGATGAAGAATGACAAAAACGTATGATAAGGATAGAACAAATGTGAATTGTGAAGCCAGAGGACGGAACATGGGTGGAAGCGATAGGAAATTGATCATGTACATCAGAATACAAGAGAATAAAGTATAGAACTTCACCTTTCCTGATAAGGGGAAGTCATTAAACAGCCCGAGTACTATACCCAGAAGATAGACACAAAATGATGGAGTAACTCAGACTGAAGAAGGGCTCCAACCTGAAATGTCACCCATTCGTTCTCTCCAGAGATGCTGCCTGTCCCGCTGAGTTACTCCAGCATTTTGTGTCTATCTTCAGTATAAACCAGCATCTGCAGTTCCCTCCTATACATTCTATACCCAGGAGCGTGGACCTCCATTCCTCTACTCCAGGCATCATCCTTCACCCTTCTGAGCTGAAGAATGGTTAATGAGATGGGTTGCATTTCTCTGCTGTGCACACAAAAATCTGGAAAACACCCTTAGCCAGATGCAGGCACAACAACCACCGAGCCAGACTTGTTCGGCCGAGGAGCCAGATTCACTTTGCACCTGGCCTCAGCTTTACCTTGCACACAGCTTGTCCAACCCACTGAAATTAATTTAAGTACAGAGAATTCATGGGCGGCACGGTGGCACAGTGGTAGAGAGGTGTTGCCTTACAGCGCCGGAGACCCGGGTTCGATCCCGACTACGAGTTTGTGCGTTCTCCCGTGACCTGCGTGGGGTTTCTCCTAGATCTTCGGTTTCCTCCCAGGAAACACAAAGACGTACATGTTTGTAGGTAAATTGGCTTAGTTTATGTAAAAAATGTCCCTAGTGTGTCTAGGATAGTTTTTATATGTGAGGATTGCTGGTCGGCGCGGACCCGGTGGGCCGAAGGGCCTGTTTCCGCGCTGTATCTCTAAACTAAAGTAAACTACGGAGAATCACTTAAGTGTTTACAATTAATTTATATAACTTAAAGAAAATTTGCTTAATTATCTCAGTAAATTAATTGAATTTACTTTAAAGTATTTTCTAAAGTTCCTGAACAACAATTACAAAGCACTGATTAGGTCCAGTGAAATCCAGCCCAATGTTATGGCTACTTTAATGGGACGCTGACAAGTGCAGGCTATGCCATCTACAGGCAAGGCAATGCCTTCCAACTCTTAATATGCTCAGACACATGCACAGCTGAAATATGATCATTTCTGAGACCACATTTAGGTATCCATTCTATAAAACAGAACAGCTCAGGGGGAGGCCCTTCACCCCACAATATGGTGCCAAGGGAAATTAATTGAAACTGCTTGCACACGATCCATATCGTTCAAATCTCTGTATATCCATGTGCCTATCTATATAACCATATAACAATTACAGCATGGAAACAGGCCATCTCGACCCTTCTAGTCCGTGCCGAACACGTATTCTCCCCTAGTCCCATATACCTGCGCTCAGACCATAACCCTCCATTCCTTTCCCATCCATATAACTATCCAATTTATTTTTAAATGATAAAAACGAACCTGCCTCCACCACCTTCACTGGAAGCTCATTCCACACAGCCACCACTCTCTGAGTAAAGAAGTTCCCCCTCATGTTACCACTAAACATCTGTCCCTTAATTCTCAAGTCATGTCCCCTTGTTTGAAACTTCCCTACTCTCAGTGGGAAAAGCTTATCCACATCAACTCTGTCTATCCCTCTCATCATTTTAAAGACCTCTATCAAGTCCCCCCTTAACCTTCTGCGCTCCAAAGAATAAAGCTCTAACTTGTTCAACCTTTCTCTGTAACTTAGTTGCTGAAACCCAGGCAACATTCTAGTAAATCTCCTCTGTACTCTCTCTATTTTGTTGACATCCTTCCTATAATTAGGCGACCAAAATTGTACACCATACTCCAGAATTGGCCTCACCAATGCCTTGTACAATTTTAACATTACATCCCAACTTCTATACTCAATGCTCTGATTTATAAAGGCCAGCACACCAAAAGCTTTCTTTACCACCCTATCTACATGAGATTCCACTTTCAGGGAACTGTGCACAGTTATTCCCAGATCCCTCTGTTCACCTGCATTCTTCAATTCCCTACCATTTACCATGTACGTCCTATTTTGATTTGTCCTGCCAAGATGTAGCACCTCACACTTATCAGCATTAAACTCCATCTGCCATCTTTCAGCCCACTCTTCCAACTGGCATAAATCTCTCTGTAGACTTTGAAAATCTACTTCATTATCCACAACCCCACCTATCTTAGTATCATCTGCATACTTACTAATCCAATTTACCACACCATCATCCAGATCATTGATGTACATGACAAACAACAGTGGACCCAACACAGATCCCTGTGGCACCCGCTTAGTCACTGGCCTCCAACCTGACAAACAACCATCCACCATTACTCTCTGGCATCTCCCTTTCAGCCACTGTTGAATCCATCTTGCTACTCCACCATTAATACCCAACAATTGAACCTTCTTAACCAACCTTCCGTGAGGAACCTTGTCAAAGGCCTTACTGAAGTCCATATATACAACATCCACTGCTTTACCCTCATCAATTTCCCGAGTAACCTCTTCAAAAAATTCAAGAAGATTAGTCAAACATGACCTTCCAGGCACAAATCCATGTTGACTGTTCCTAATCAGACCCTGTTTATCCAGATGCTTATACATATTATCTCTAAGTATCCTTTCCATTAATTTGCCCACCACTTACGTCAAACTAACAGGTCTATAATTGCTAGGTTTACTCTTAGACCCCTTTTTAAACAATGGAACAACATGCGCAGTACGCCAATCCTCCGGCACTATTCCCATTTCTAATGCCATTTGAAATATTTCTGTCATAGCCCCTGCTATTTCTACACTAACTTCCCTCAATGTCCTAGGGAATATCCTGTCTGGACCCGGAGACATATCCACTTTTATATTTTATATCTAAATGCCTCTTTAATGCCACTAACGCAACTGCCTCCATTACCATCTCTGGCACCATGTTCCAAGCACCCACTACCCTCTGAGTAAATGATTTACACCCCTCAGTCCGAAGAAGGGTCTCGACCCGAAATGTCACCCATTTCTTCTCTCCAGAGATGCTGCCTGTCCTGCTGAGTTACTCCAGCATTTTGTGTCTACCTTTGGTGTAAACTAGCATCTGTAGTTCCTTCCTACACATGTCTTTTAAACGTAGACATTTTCACTCCGGAAAAATAAGGTTCTAACTGTCTACCCTATCTATGCCTCTCCTAACGTTATATTCTTCAATCAGGTATCCCCTCAATCTGCGGCACTCCAGAGAAAATAATTTAAGTCCGTCTCAAATGCAATGGGCTGAAATTTAAATTCCTTAAAAAGAAAGATAAACCACACAATGCAGATATAAATTTAATGCACAAATATTTCTAAATTACAAGAGATGGGTCTTAAAAGATGAGACCATTAATATCAGGACTTCACAGACACAATGATATTTATTCTGAAAGATAATTACTATGAATATATTCCTGATATGGTTCAGCTGTAAATAGATAATAGCGTCTTTATTGTGAAAGAAGATGCTGAAAAATTACTCATTGTGAACATGCGGCTCTTTTATAAGCCGATCATCTCAACTATTGGAAACATAAATTTATCTATTCTGCCGTTTCCTTTTTGGGGTAATGCTACAAACAACATTTAATCGAGACGGCATAGAACTGTGAATGAGATTCACAACTCATTCAAACAGGAACAAAGGGGCTGGGGATTGTCTTATCACTCATAATGTACTTTACATTGATGTTCACCAAGTAGAAGGACATGGAGGATAGTAAGATCGGTCTAGGGTATGCAAATAAGCGAGGGCATGTTGAGATTAAAGGGCCTGTCCCACTTGCGTGCGTTTGGCGTGACCAAACGGAAGTGGCGTTCACGCGAAGTTCGCGCGTGACATCATTTGCGTCATGCTTACCAATCAACTGGGCAGGAGGCAGGCCGGCTGAATTCAGGCGTCGCATGGCGTCATCATCACGCAACGCCATGCGCTAGGTGTACGCTGTCAAGATGCTGCGTACGCTGTCAAGATGCTGCGTACGCCGTCAAGACGCTGCGTTCGACCGCAATGCGCCTGCGTGCCGACAGGCCGTTGGTGCTCAAATATTTCGGCCAACGCAAGAATTTCGGAGCCCTGCGCGATGTCGGGACCAGCTCCGCACAACTTCTAAGTGGGACCGGCCCCGCTAGGCCATACGGTGCCTGTACGCCCCAAGCGACCACGAGGTTGCGTAATTTGCGAGCCAAGGTCGCATAAGTGGGACAGGCCCTTAAGGAGTTGGTGTGGGTCAATTGAATAACTTCTAAGGTGGATACGACGCAGGTCTTGATATGATCTACCCCAGGTTATTCAGAAAGGCAAGAGAATGCTGGGCCTTGATGAAGATCTTTGTGTGTTCTCCAGACACAGGCGATGTTCCAGGGTACCTGAGAATAGTAAATGTTGTTGCTTTGTTGAAGAAGGGCTAGAAGAATGACCCAGAAACTTATAGACCAGTGAGCCTTACATCAGTGGTAGGGAAGCTATTGGAGATTATTTTTAGGGATAGGATTTACTTGCATCATGACCAGCCATGGCTGAGCTCTAGTAATGTACACCATGACAGAGGTTACTGCAGTTCAGAGATTAGGCTGATATTTCAATGCAGTACATGCTGCTTGGATGGAAACTACACCTTTTTGAATGAAACACAAAAACAAGTCTTGGCTTGTCTGCCCTGATGGGTGTGGAATGCTTCCTTCTATGCACCTCTGGTTATTAATATTAAAAGTGAACTAAAATATTTACTGTGGTGTCATTTATATGATTTGCAAATTAAATCTTTTTTCTTGCCTTTAAAGTTTTCTACAAGGAACCAAAGAGTAGCAGAAGCAAACTCTATTTTGGAAGAACGATCACCGGAAACTGAGAGGCCCAGGCACCCCTCAGTTGAAGAGACAACAGCCATCCAAAACCTGCTGAAGGAAATGTCCATTTGTCTACATGATCTGCGCGCACTGTGTAATATTCTCACAGAGCGAGCACAGGGCAAGGAGCCAAACCTCTCACTGTTACTTGGGATACAATGCAAGTATTCTTTAAACATATTATTCTCTTTCTATGGCTTTGCAGATAGGGAGAGTTTAGTTTAGAGGTACTGCATGGAAACAGGCCCTTTGGCCTACCGAGTCCTAGCGATCCCCACACATAATCACTACCCTAACACACACCAGGGACATTTATACCAAGCCAATTAACCTCAAACCTGTAAGTGTAGGAGGAAACCAAAGATTCAGAGAAAACCCACACAGGTCACGGGGAGAAAGTACAAACGCCGTACAGACAAGCACCCATAGTCAGGATTGAACCAGGGTCTCTGGCGTTTTAAGGCAGTAACTCTATGGCTATGCCACCGTGCCGAGCAGAAGATAATTGGAGGGGAATTTGTTTGCGTAATTGATGCAGTATATTTTTGGATAATAATGTTTAATTATTGACCACTATGCATGCCCATTTGAAAGAAAGCACAAAACCTCAGGGATTTGCAATAGGTAATTCCTTGTTTTGTTTTCATCACAACTGAATATATTTACGTAGTCTTCTACCTCAGCAACATTTTCTTGCATATCCCTTTATCCTATGAATACCCCCCAAAAAATCTAGCAATCTGTGCCTTGGATGTACTTGGTGACTCAGTAAATACAACTCTCTTGAGTGATCAAGTCCTCAAAAATCTGATCTCAGACAATGCTCAAAGTAATGCATGTTGAAAGGATGATGTGGAAGAAACATTAGGGGGACGTAGGTGGGCTATGGGAAATGGAATACAAGAGACTAAAATGTGAGGTTATCCACTTTGATGGGAAAAAATATTAAAAGACATTTTGACATATATGGATAGGAGGGGTTGAGAGGGCTATTGTCCAAATTCATGCAAATGAGACTAGTCCAGTATGCCAACTTGATCAACATGGACAAGGTGGGCTGAAGGGTCTGTTCTTGTGCTGTATAACTGGTTTAGTTTAGTTTTTTGTCACGTGTATCAAGGAACAGTGACAATTTTATTTGTTGTGTGCTATCCAGTCAGCAGAAAGACTATACCTGTACATGATTACAATACACAGTAAATGGCATGATTGTAATCATGTATTATCTTTCCGCTGACTGGGTAGCACCCAACAAAAGCTTTCCACTGTACCTCGGTACACGTGGCAATAAACTAAACTGAACTAAAATCAAGCCATCCACAGTGTACAGATACAGGATGAAGGGAAGGTACACAAAATTGCTGGAGGAACTCAGCGGGTGCAGCAGCATCTATGGAGCAAAGGAAATAGGCGACGTTTCGGGCCGAAACCCTTCTTCAGACTGGAGTACAGGATGAAGGGAATGGGAATAATGTTTAGTGCAAGATAAAGTCCACTGAAGTCCGAGTCTCCAATGAGGTAGATGATAACTCAGGGATGCTCTCTAGTTGATGGTAGGATATTTCATTAGCCTGATAACAGCTGGGAAGAAACTGTCCCAGAATCTGGAGGTATGCATCATCACACTTCTGTGCCTCTCGCCTGATGGGAGAGGAAGGTGTCGGGGGTGAGACTCATCCTTGATTATGCTGGTGGTCTAGCTGAAGCAGCATTGAAGTGCGAGAGATAGATTGCCAGAAATGAGTATCAGTGACTACCTTTTGCCCCAATGATATAGACCCTTAGGCCACACCTGGAATTATGTGCACTTATCCACTCCCCCTACCCAGGAATGCCTATAGTGGCGAGAGAGTGAATTGAAGGATCATCAGAGTGTTTCCTGGAATGGCAGATGATCAAGGTAAACCTAGAAACTATAAGACAGTCAATTTAACCTCAGTGGTGCAAACAATTTAATCAATATTGATGCAGAACTGGATTTATAATCTGACAGAAAATGGTTGAATCAAGGCAAGCAAACATGGATTGTTTAGAGAAAATGCTAAAAACCCACTTTTATGAGGAAATGGAGTGAATGAAATGTAAATGGATTTCCAGAAGGATTTTGATAAAAGTGTCGTGTAACAACTTTATCAACAGTGGTGAAACGCCTAATATTAGAGGCAGATTGACAGCATGGATATTAAATTGGCCTGTCACAGACAACAAACAGCCTTGGTGAATGGTGGTAGAGTAAGATGGAGGAAGTTGGATAATGGTAATCCTTAGGAATAGGTGTGGAGACCTTTTACTTAAAATCTACTTCAGTGACTTAGGTGGGTGCAAGCCACAATTTCTAAATATGTGGATGAAGCAAAATGTGATAGTTTTGGATTGTGTTGATACATTACAGCATGATATAAATAGATTGGTGTATTGGACAGGCGCAATAAATTAATATGGAGAAATGTGAGATGCAGCATTTTGACAGGAAAAATGAGAGGCATTGTGGAATAAAAAGTACAAGGGCAGTATGTGTGCACAATTCATTGAAAGTAAATTCAAGGCAGATATCAATAATTAATTGAATGTTTAGGGAATTCAAGGAAAAGTGGGCATGTAGCAGGAAAGTGATGCTCAAGTAAAAGATCATCATATAGGGCACTGGTACTAATGCACCACTCTCATTCATGTTATCTCTATATATAGCCAATCAAACACTCACTTTAAACATTTAAAATGCCTCGCTTGTTTGTTTTTGTTTTTAAATAACCCTACAATTATGGTATAATCACATTTCCCACCCTGTTTATCAGTTACTTCCTATATCCTTTTATACCACGAGGAACACAACTGAAAATAATTCAACAAGAGTAGTCAACTAGAATTCAATATTAACACAAAAAAAATTGCCATACCTTTCACTCTAGAAATTAATCACATTGTGTTTTTCCCCCCTATGAACCAGTTTTGTGGAATATATGATATTTTCTGCACAACTAAGACATCTGTTTACTATGGATTTTGTACCCTTCCTATCTATCTGAACAAAATGCACCAACTTACACTTACCCGTAATGAAATTGATTTGCCAGTTACATGACCATTCTAAATTAGAAGCAGCAATAAAAAAAATCTTGTCTACTAAGTAAAAACGTTGACAGAGTGGATACAGAGATAATGCTTTCACTTGCAGTGATAGGCAGAAGTAGAGACTATTGTAAAATATTTATTAAGGAATACAATAGGGAAGTCAGAGGAATCTTCTTTATGCAAAGGGTGCGTGAGAACATTGAACTTGGTATAACAGTGGATGCTTGCAGCAAAGAATGTAGATGCATTTAAGGCAAGGATAGACAAACAAGAGGGAGAATTGAACTAAGAGATTGATCCAAAGAAAGAATGAATGAGTCTTCAGTGCAACAAACATTAGCATGGATTAGTTGGATTAAATGTATCTGCTAAACAGTGTTTTCTAGATCAAAGCGGAAATTCCATTTTCTTTCTTTACCCATAGCTCCATTGCCAACATACTGAGTCTATATTTTTTAGAGATCAATCTAACTAGCAAAAGGAGTTTCAGATTATATCTACTAATATATGCATAATGACTGTCAGTTGGTCCTGACTAGCTGAGTTTTAATTGTACATGCCAGTGTTAATCAAAAAACATACTGGGTAATACAAATTTGTCCTTTCTTAAAATAAGTTTCAGGTCTTCTATAAACCTTGTGTATCCCAAACACAATAGGAGAAGTTGAAACAACAGAGCATTGTCATGAAAAGTATCAATAAAAAAATTACATAGATGTCAATTTGAAAATTGGTGCAAATCCATCTTAATAGTTTTTACAAATAAAATATTAAAATCTATTCAATTTGGTCACATTTCAGCAAATGAATAGGAGTATATAATGGGTGACAACACCTCTTGCACTGAACACAAAGAACAACATAGTGACAAGTTTGTATAGTAACTAATGTTTCCTATGCTTTTTCTTTTTTAAACAGCTTTGCAATGTTCAGGCGATGAAGTTGAGAATTACCACAGTGATGAATTTCTTTCAAAGAAGCTAACTGATGTCTATCAATTAAGGAAAGATATTGATGAATTAAGGACCATAATATCTGACCGATATGCTCAGGATATGGGTGACAACTGTATTACTCAGTGACAATGTGATTATCTTACAGCACTTTGCTACAGGTCATAAGCACTTCCATTAAAGAGCCATGAAGCAACATTGCAGCTACTTTTCTGAAAGAATGAGCCGAGAAGGCAGCTTTGTTGAAAGTTGTGCTGACATAGATATGAAAATTTACTCTCAGTTTTTAACCCCACACCCTAATTTAAAACTATTGAAGGTAAAAAAAAAACAAATGTAAATTAAAGCTACGTTATTTGATTAAGAAAATACTGTATTTGAACCTAGTGCTACAACTAAATATGTTTACGCTAGTTGTTAACATTGTAAGAATTGATGAGTTTTTCTCAAGACTCAAGTTTAAACTTAAGGGCATAAATGCCAAGCAGGCACAGAACACAACTGATCAGGAAGCTGTGATTTAACCTCCATTTGTACTGATTTAACAATTTGAAATTTAAAGCTTTACAATTTATTAAGATTGTGAGAACTGAATAGAGCTTGCGTGCAACTATTAGACTTGGTTGTGATGTTCCATTTTGCTTCATCTTGGGTGATTAGTTATTAATATTGAATGTTTACCTTGCACATTGAAGAGTACCTAATTTGCAAGTTGCCAGGGATGTGCAAATGCTTTCATACTGTCATGTCTCTTTCTTGAGAGGCAGACTGAAACACTGGCAAACTTGTTTTGCTTATGCCCCTGTGACACTTAGGCAATTATTTAGGCGACTGCAGGCGACTAGGCTGTCACCACATGGTCGCCGGGGTGTCGCCTGTATGGTCGTGAGTAGTCTCCTCAGTCGTCCGAAGAATCGTAGCGTTTTTCTGGTCACCGCTGGATTTTGAAATGTTCAACGACCGTGGGCTAGTCGTAGCTTGACTTCTCCTGACGTAGGTGCTGTCGTTGGTTGTTGCCAGGATGATGAAGGTTGTCGCCGGTGCTGTCTTCGGTGAATTCCATTGGCGACTACCTACGTCAATCGGCGATTGAATTGTCATAGCTTATCGCCGGTGGACGTCCTAATGGGTTGCTGGTTGTCGGTGGCTTGACTTCAACTAGGTGATAGGTTGTTGTAGACATTGTCGTAAGGGGGTCCAGTCACTGGTTTTTCGGCGACCTGCTACAACTATGACGGTCGCCGGAAAAAAATCACCTAAGTGGGACAGGCCCATTAGAGTGTGAAAAATGACAATTTGAATGATTCTTATTGTGTACAGTTGATGTGAACAGCCTGTTCATTGCTAAAAAAAGTTATCTCCCAAACCAAAGCTAGGTTTTACTGAATAATGCGCATGCATAATTGAATCGTCAAGCTCTGCTTACTTTTACTAGTAAGAACATTAGCCTTGGAAGACCACTCACTTTTTCACTAATCCCTCACCGTCAGAACTAGAAGGGTTTCGGCCCGAAACGTCGCCTATTTCCTTCGCTCCATAGATGCTGCTGCACCCGCTGAGTTTCTCCAGCAATTTTGTGTACCTTAAATAACAGGCAGATGTGTGATGTGAACTGAAGTCTGAACACAAAGCTGGCATGATCAAACCTCTCCAGGAAAAGCTAAATTGAGATGGAAAATATCAAAAGAAAACACAGTTGATCTATGTGGCTCTTTGGTATTCTATCTGTGAGTGCTGCAATTGATAATTGACTGAGAAATTATTTCTTAGTAATGAAGATTAATCTGTACAAAGATTTTAAACATAAAAATTGACACAATGGCTTGTTTGGGATTACATCTAACGTAATCAATGAAATATGTATCAGGCTAAAAAAACTCCATAGCATCCTGTAGCCAAATGCCAAAACTAGAACAGTTAGAGTCCAAGTGTGACAAATCAAAGTTTAACAATTTTAGAAAAGGAAAGTAAACTCTAAAGAATATTGATCCACATTTGAAGTCAGATAGGAATTTAATTCTCTCAACAATATTAAATTTGGCATCAAAACCTAATTAATTTTGATATAGAGACAGACCTTATTGTAGAAATAAGCTTGGGTAGGTAAGTATATTGATCCAAAATTCCAAACCACAATAGTACATTACAAAACAAACACTTGAACAATTACTTTACAATTTCATTAAATGCAGAAAGCCAGAATATATTTTCAAATTCTCAATATTTTAACTTGAGGGTGGAGCACGAGTTACATAGAAACATAGAAACATAGAAATTAGGTGCAGGAGTAGGCCATTCGGCCCTTCGAGCCTGCACCGCCATTCAATATGATCATGGCTGATCATCCAACTCAGTATCCCGTACCTGCCTTCTCTCCATACCCTCTGATCCCCTTAGCCACAAGGGCCACATCTAACTCCCTCTTAAATATAGCCAATGAACTGGCCTCGACTACCCTCTGTGGCAGGGAGTTCCAGAGATTCACCACTCTCTGTGTGAAAAAAGTTCTTCTCATCTCGGTTTTAAAGGATTTCCCCCTTATCCTTAATCTATGCTTACTGGTAACAACTGCTTGTAAGCTTCCCAGTGGTTCATATCTGATTTTCTCATTTTTTATGGGAAGGTTCAACACATTTCTCCCCACAAGAGATCAGCATATTGGAAATTAAATTGTGGTGCAGTTTTATTTTTTTAGCACATCAGTATTCTGCAGCATAGACTCCCATTGTAAATATAAATTGATTATGCCTATGGCTATAAGTAAATAATTAATTTTTCATCCCAAATCACCACTGCAAAGTTTCTTCCATTTAGTATTGGATTTTAAGATTGTTTTTTTTTATGCCGATAGTCGTGCATGAAGAGCATTCTAGATTGAGATAACTTGTGCTGTAAAGTAAGCTGAGTGATAGAAATAAATGTGATTGTTAATTTAAAAAAATCTACCAAAGGTTTTCTAGAATACATGTCCAAGTAAAGCTCTGAGTATTTCAAGTTTATAGTGTTGATCATATTTAATAGGGAACTATTGACATTTTCTGCTTTGCAATTCACACTACTGTATATATTGTGGCACTAAAAGTGTGCAAAACAACTGAAAATGTTGTTCCTATGTAATGGTATTTGTGACAACTGAATAATGCCTTGCCACTCATTCTCCCCTCTCCATGTACATACTGGCACGATTAAAAACTGTGGTAAAAAATATATAATTTTAGGGGAAGAAAAAAAAAAAATGTTTTATCTCCTGTTGACCGAGGTTGATTCGTAATTCATTTCTCACAGTGATATATTTCCCCATCAGGGACATCAGGTCCAGATTCCATCAAACTTAATATCTATTCTGTTTCCGGGATGTTGTCATTCTGATCACCCTTCCCCTGATTTACGCCGTGTACCTGCATTCCTCCCACCATTAACACGCCACTTGACATGGCTACAAATCCAAAATATATCACAATTTTCTTCATTTCTCCTCACCGTTATTTTATTGCATTCTGTCAAAAACCACTGGATTATTGGATTATAATATGATAAAGCTGTCTTTGATAAACAGGTTTCTTATTTCATGACAAAAAGTAAAGAAATCTGAATATATAATTTTCAACATACCAAATGTAACACTCCAGCAGAAGTACTACTTGTCCTACTGCTCCTTTCCTGAAAAAAAATAATGCAATTGGTTTTCCTAACTGTACATTTAAAATGCAGAAGAGCTGACATAGCTAATGCACCCCTTCATTTCAGAACAAAATACCACACCTTTCAAAAGACAAGCATTGGTTAAGTCCTGCAGTTACCTTATACAGTATTTTTCCAGTGTCCTCACCAATCTTGAAACACAATGATGTACACTGGATACCAGCAGTAGTATTGTGCTGAATGCACATTTCCTCACCTCGAGAAATCCCTAACTCCAAGTTTAAGAATAAGGGGTAAGCCATTTAGAACGGAGACGAGGAAACACTTTTTCTCACAGAGAGTTGTGAGTCTGTGGAATTCCTAAACCGGTCTCAACATTTATAATCCCTGCAAGAGCCACTGAGGGTGACAAGGATCCAGGCTTGGTTTCTTTCTTCCTGGTCCAGGTGTGTCAGAGGCAAAAATCAGGGATTCTATGCTGTATGTTAATTACAGCCCAAGTTGGGGATAAAACCACAAACATTCTTTATACACGTGGACAATAAATACCAAACCAAATAGTCCAGTAACTCACAAGAATTATATGATTACCTGGTATGCTACAGTAGTTGTTAGCTCATGTTAGTCCAATGGGTATTTTGGGGCATAGCAATTCATTGATTTTCTTAATGATCAAAATGGCCTGTGTGCCACCAATTAGCTGGTGTCAATTGTCATATGTACGGAAATCAGAACAATTAAATTCTTACTCCATTTTCAGTACCTGGCAGCCAATAGACAATAGGTGCAGGAGTAGGCCATTCGGCCCTTCGAGCCAGCACCACCATTCAATGTGATCATGGCTGATCATCCCCAATCAGTACCCCGTTCCTGCCTTCTCCCCATATCCCCTGACTCCGCTATCTGTAAGAGCCCTATCTAGCTCTCTCTTGAAAGTATACAGAGAACCAGCCTCTACTGCCCTCTGAGGCAGAGAATTCCACAGACTCACAACTCTCTGTGAGAAAAAGTGTTTTCTCGTCTCCGTTCTAAATGGCTTACCCCTTATTCTTAAACTGTGGCCCCTGGTTCTGGACTCCCCCAACATCGGGAACATGTTTCCTGCCTCTAGCGTGTCCAAACCCCTAACAATCTTATATGTTTCAATAAGATCCCCTCTCACCTTTCATTGTCATTGTCAGTCAATCACCACTATCTGCCCATAAGCAATCAATAGATGGATGCACCAAGTGTTCATAATCAACTGATCAGGAGCTAGTGTGTTCTGTGTAATTGATTGGTTACACTTTTAAAACTTAAAATCTAATTCTAACTATGCACCTCATAACTTAGGAGCAGTGGTGATTGACTGACAAGTTTTATGATTTTCCACTTGCTTTTAATTTATAAGAAAGGGAAGGACTTCAGTCATAGGGCTTTATACAAAGACGGTATGATAACAGAAAATTGCTAGCTAGCACTTTGAAAAAATGATATATTTTGCTGTTTCTACTGTTTTTAAAAACAAGTTTACAGCTGGGTATTTTAATGCCAAAGTTCTATTTATATTACATTTTGTAAATATTATAACAGCTATTTTTTCAATTTGTTTTATATGTACAGAAATGCAATAAAGTTTTTATATAATGAAATTAAAGTTGGTTGCCCAAAATGAATGTTGCTATTATTTCATAAGTTTTTTAATTGACTATAAACAGTAGGTTTATAGATCACCAATATTCCATGTGCAAATTTATCACCCTCGATTACATTCATTTAACTATTATTTATCAAGTTCAAGTTCAAGTGAGTTTATTGTCATGTGTCCCTGTATAGGACAATGAAATTCTTGCTTTGCTTAAGCACACAGAAAATAGTAGGCATTTACTACAAAACAGATAAATGTGTCCATATACCATGATATAAATATATACACACATGAATAAATAAACTGGTAAAGTGCAAATAACAGAAAGTGGTTATTAATAATCAGAGTTTTGTCCGAGCCAGGTTTAATAGCCTGATGGCTGCGGGGAAGTAGCTATCCTACCTTACAATGCTTATTTCATTGGTTGTATGAATTTTTGAAATGTGAGAGGTTTTATATAAGAATGCACAAAGCCAAATTGTTGGGAGAAATCAGCAGGTCAGATATGGAGGAAAATGTACAGTCGCCATGTTGGGCTGTGAACCTTCATCTGGACTGAGAGAGTGCACGGAAGTTACTCTTGTGTCCTTAATATACTTGTAGAATCTCTTTTATTATCCTTTGCCTTAATTTGCTAAGCTGTCTCATGTCTTTTTTTTGCCATCCTGATTTCCCTATTAAATGTATTTCTGCACGTCCTATACTCAAGGAATTCACTTGATCCCAGTTGCCCTTACCAGACGTGCCTCCTTTTTTCTTGATAAATTCCTCAATATATCAGCATCCAGGGTTCACTACTGCCAGACTTTCTCTTCACTCTAACCCAGAATATACTTATCCTGAAGTCTTCCTCTTTCATGTTTAAAAACCTCCCATTTACCCAATGTTCCTTTATCTGCAAATACTACCTGCAATCAACTTCTGAAAGTTCCTATCCAATACATTCAAAATGGACCTTGTCCCAATTTAGGACTTCAAGCTGTTGACCAGTCAGACTCAATAGACCGATACAGCACAGAAACACACGCTGCAGGTTACCTTGTTCACGCCATCCAAGCTGGTATATTAGGTTAGTTCATTTGGTCCCTGACCCACTATACCTTTCTCATCCATGTATCTGTCTAAATGCCTTAACATTTGTACTTATGACTGCACCTTTGGCTTCTTCAGGCAGCTCATTCCAGTTGCAGACTACCCACTGCATGAAAACGTTAGAATCCCCCATCCTAGGGGGGGGAAAAGAGCATTTGCTTTAGCCATGTCCCTCCATGATCTTGTACACCTCAATATGGTCACTGTTCAGTTTTCAAAGCTCCAAAGAAATCTGTCCTGGCCCATCTAACCTCTCCCTTTAATGCAAGTCTCTAAGCCCAGTAACATCCTGTTGAATCTCTTCTGCAGCCTATCCAACTGACATTCTTCCTGGAGCTGGATGACACCAGAACTGCACACATACTCCAAATGTGGAGTCATGATGTCCCGACTTTCGTACTCAGACCCTTCCTAATGAAGATAAGCATGACAAAATATCATCTTCACCACACCGTCCATCTGACTCAGCATTTTAGGGAACCATGCATCTGTATTCCTTGATCTTTCTATTCTACAACATCTCCTGGGCTCTAACATTCACCATGCAGTTCCTGCCCGGGTTTGACATACCAAAGTGCTCCTGGCGGCATGGTGATGCAGCATTAGAGTTGCTACCTTACAGTGCTTGCAGCGCCGGACACCCAGGTTCGATCCTGACTATGGGTACTGTCTGTACAGAGTTTGAACGTTCTCCCCGTGGGTTTTCTCCGAGATCTTCAGTTTTCTCCCATCCTCCAAAGATGTCCAGGTATGTAGGTTAATGGGCTTGGTGTATGTGTAAATTGTCACTTGTGTGTGTAGGATAGTGTTAATATGCGGGGATCGCTGGTCAGCGCAGACTCGGTGGGCTGAAGGGCCTGTTTCCGCGCTGTATCTCTAAACTAAGCTAAATCTGACTTTTGTCAGAGTTAAATTCCATTTGCCATTCCATGGCCCAACTTACCAACTGATGTAGATCCTGTTGTAAACTTGGATATCCTTCCTCACTGCTTACGATATCACCTATTTTGGTGACATCTACAGATTTACTAACAATGTCATCCAAGTCATTAATGTATATAACAAACAGCAGTGGACACTCCTGTGGCTTACCACTCACCACAGGCTTCCAATCAGAAAAATAACCCTCCACAACTACCCTTTGACTCCTTCCTCCAATTTAATTTTGAATCCATTGTTGGCTGGTGTGGGTGAGTTGGGCCAAAGGGCCTGTTTCCACACTCTATGGCTAACTCCTCTTGGATTTGAGAGTCATGTCCAAAAATAGAACAATTACATTCTTACTTGCAACACAATGGGTTTGTAAACACAAAACGGATTCCAATCATGCATTCTTATCGTTTTCTATCGTTCCCCTCAGCCCCACTGCCATTTCATATTATCAGGACCTAATGAATGAATCCACTAGCTTAGTTTTATCCTCTGTGAATATCCTTTAGAATGAAGCTACAGGAATCTGGAATTTTCTTTATTAAGCTCAGCATGTACTGTCAGCTCGTGCATCACAAAATTAAACGTCAGTAGATCACGGAAAAATTGGACCACAAGAAATCCTTTCAAAACACGCTTAATTCCTTTAAATAATGTTTCAACTGCCTTCTAAAATTAGCCACGCATTTAATTATGTGCATTCATTAAATGGATATTGAGTAACTTCCTACATCATTGCTGTGGTTCGTAATGATGACAGCAGCCTCATCCTAATTCTCTGTAGCCTGGATTTCTTTCCCCTCTTACTCACCTTCTGATTTTTTTTGCTCCCCCAACTAATGCAGTCACATCACTCATCACACATCACAGTCCTAACATCTATAACACAGAAATTGTGAAATTGGTCAGTCAAGCTAAACAGAATATTCAGTAGTCTCAAAACTCATTTTGGACAAAACAAGCACAAGGTGTACATAATACAGCTATGGCCTTCAATACTTGCATGCCTGCAAGTCTTCTGGATAAATAATTTTGTTGAGATCAACAAGGATCTTCCAAAAACAAAAAAATAAAATCCTGGAAAAATGCAGCAGGTGCAGAGAAAGAAACATATATAACGTTTCAGGCTAATAAAAGATCATCCATCTAGAATTCAAACTCTATTTCGTCCTCTGACAATGCTGCCTGACCTGCTCAGTTTTTAATCTCTTAATTTCAGGCAGTTCAGCATCTCCAGTATTGTGCTTTATTTTTATAAAGCACTAGACCAAGGGAGACCCGTTGGATCCCGTCCCCTCTATGCGCGGTTGCGGGGGGGGGGGGGGGGGGGGGGAGGGGGGGGAAGGGGGGCTGCCTTTGGTTTCACAGACACTAACCACCCCACACACACAAGCAAGCATCCCCACAAGTAAACATCCAAGATCAGATTTTATAATAATACTAGACTAAGTGGGACCCGTTGGGTCCCAGCATCACACAGGAGGGCTGGTCATCCAACGCAATATTCCACCTCTCCACCAATTCTAATATTGGTGGCCAGTTGGGGGAGGGGTTTCTGGAGCGCTAGTATGGGTGTTGTGGGCTGAAGGGACTGGTTTCCAGAGGGCTAGTATGCAAATTGTGCGCCAAATGGATTCTTGGGCTGGCGTCTCAGTCAATCAAGCCTGTTGTGCTGGCAACTCACTGACTCACGGCAGGTGGGCTGGTAGTTGACTCACGGCTAATCCTTGAAATTCTATTTCAAGCAGGGTATAAGGCCACCAAATTCAAGTGCAGTTTCTTACCACTTCTAGCAGGGTGCAAGGCCACCAAATTCAAGTGCAGTTTCTTACCACTTCTAGCAGGGTGCAAAGCCACCAAATTTAAGTGCAGTTTCATACCATTTGAAGTAGGGTGCAAAGCCACTAAATAATAATAATAATAATACATTTTATTTATGGGCGCCTTTCAAGAGTCTCAAGGACACCTTACAAAAATTGAGCATGTATAGGAAAAACATGTAAGGGGAATGAAATAAATAGTAGAGACATGACTAGTACACAAAGTAAAGACAGAATTCAATACAAAACACAGCATGAGGCAATTAATGCACAGATGAAAAGGGACGGGGACGTGGGGCTAAGGATAGGCAGAGGTGAAGAGATGGGTCTTGAGGCGGGACTGGAAGATGGGGAGGGACACGGAATTGCGGATCAGTTGGGGGAGGGAGTTCCAGAGCCTGGGAGCTGCCCTGGAGAAGGCTCTGTCCCCAAAACTGCGGAGGTTGGACTTGTGGATGGAGAGGAGACCGGCTGATGTGGATCTGAGGGACCGTGAGGGTTGGTAGGGGGAGAGGAGGTCAATGAGATATGTGGGGGCCAGATGGTGGAGGGCTTTGTAGGTGAGGACCAGGATTTTGTAGGTGATCCGGTGGGAGATGGGAAGCCAGTGAAGTTTTTTGAGGACTGGAGTGATGTGATGCCAGGATTTGGTGTGGGTGATGAGTCGGGCGGCTGCGTTCTGGACCAGTTGGAGTCGGTTGATGTAGGTGGAGCTGATGCCAAGGAGAAGTGAGTTGCAATAGTCCAGTCGGGACTATTGCAATAGTCCAGTCCAGATGAAGGCATGGATGAGTCTTTCAGCAGCAGGCGGAGTGAGAGAGGGTCTGAGTTTGGCGATGTTGCGGAGATGAAAGAAGGAGGTTTTAATGACATGGCGGATGTGAGGCTCAAGGGAGAGGGTGGAATCAAAGATCACGCCAAGGTTGCGGGCCTGGGGAGATGGGGAGACAGTGGTGCCGTCGATGGTGAGAGTGGGGTTATTGATTTTGCTGAGTGTGGCTTTGGAGCCTATGAGGAGGAATTCTGTCTTATCGCTGTTGAGTTTGAGGAAATTATGTTGCATCCAGGTTTTTATAGCTGACAAACAGGAGTTGATATGGGAGAGGGGGGGGTTGTGGGGGGATTTGGTGCCAAGGTAAATCTGGGTGTCATCAGCGTAACAGTGGAAGTCCAGATTGAAGTGGCGGAGTATCTGACCAAGGGGGAGGATGTAGATGATGAAGAGGAGGGGGCCGAGTACGGAGCCTTGGGGAACGCCTTGAGTGACTGCGGCTGTAGCAGAGGTGTGGTTGTGGAGAGAGATGAAGTGGGATCTGTTGGAAAGGTAGGAACGGAGCCAGCTGAGTGCAGAGCCTTCAATGCCGAGGTCCTTGAGTCCTAAAGACAGCGAGTCATGACCTCTCCCTCCTCCATCTTGCAGAGACTGAGCCACACCCACATTTCCGGGTTTTATAACCCCTCCCACTCCCCCCCCCCCACCGGAAAAGGTGTGGCTTTCATGGAGTGATTGACAGGAGAGAGATTCTCAACATTTAAAAAAAAAACTAATAACACTTTTGTTTTTCATTGATGGGAAGAATTCTCTGCAGCTGCTCAGCGGATGGGGACTGAGTAAGATGGCCAAAAATCACAGCCGTAAGTGGTAGCGTTTTATCTAAAATCAATATACAGTGCAAACAGGAAGTAAGTGCATTTACAGTAGTGCCTTCTAACTTCAAGCCAAAGCACCCAAGCCACCATTTGCAGTAAGTAGTGCCTTACAACTTCATGCTACAATTTGCAGTAAGTGGTGCCTTTCAACTTCAAGCCAATGCACCCATGCCACCATTTGCAGTAAGTGGTGCCTTTCAACTTCAAACCACACCCAAGCCACACCTAAGCCACCATTAGCAGTAAGAGGTGCCTTTCAACTTCAAGTCAAAGCTCCCAAGCCACTATTTGCAGTAAGTAGTGCCTTTCAACTTCAAGCCAAAGCAACCAAGCCACCATTTGCAGTAATAGTGCCTTTCAACTTCATGCTACCATTAGCAGTAAATAGTGCCTTTCAACTTCAAGCCAAAGCACCCAAGCCACCATTTGCAGTAAGTAGTGTCTTTTCTACTTCAAGCCAAAGCTCCCAAGCCACCATTTGCAGTAAGTAGTGCCTTTCAACTTCAAACCAAAGCTCCCGCCACCACTTGCAGTAATAGTGCCTTTCAACTTCATGCCACCATTTGCAGTGCCTTTCAACTTAATGCCAAAGCACCCGCTACAATTTGCAGTAAGTAGTGCCTTTCAACTTCAAGTCAAAGCTCCCAAGCCACCATTTGCAGTAAGTAGTGCCTTTCAATTTCAAGCCACACCCAAGCCATTTGCAGGTAGTGCCATTCAACTTCAAAGCTCCCAAGCCACCATTTGCAGTATAGTGCCTTTCAACTTCATGCCACCATTTGCAGTAAGTAGTGCCTTTCAACTTCAAGCCAAAGCACCCAAGCCACCATTTGCAGTAATAGTGCCTTTCAACTTCAAGCCACAATTTGCAGTAATAGTGCCTTTCAACTTCAATTCAAAGCTCCCAAGCCACCATTTGCAGTAAGTAGTGCCTTTCAACTTCAAGCCAAAGCAACCAATCCACCATTTGCAGTAAGTAGTGCCTTTCAACTTCATGCCACCATTTGCAGTAAGTGGCGTCTTTCAACTTCAAGCCACACCCAAGCCACCATTTGCAATAAGTAGTGCCTTTCAACTTCATGCCAAAGCAACCAAGCCACCATTTGCAGTAAGTAGTGCCTTTCAACTTCAAGCCAAAGCAACCAAGCCACCATTTGCAGTGAGTAGTGCCTTTCAACTTCAAGCCAAAGCTCCCAAGCCACCATTTGCAGTAAGTAGTGCCTTTCAACTTCATGCCACCATTTGCAGTAAGTAGTGCCTTTCAATTTCAAGACACATTTTGCCAGCATTAGAACCAATAGAGACATTTTTGCAAGCTTTAGAACCAATAGACATTTTTTGCAAGCTTTAGAACAAATAGACATTTTTTTGCAAGCTTTAGAACCAATAGACATTTTTTTTGCAAGCTTTAGAACCAATAGACATTTTTTTGCAAGCTTTAGAGCCAATAGACATTTTTTTGCAAGCTTTAGAACCAATAGACATTTTTTTGCAAGCTTTAGAACCAATAGACATGTTTTGCAAGCTTTAGAACCAATATACATTTATTTGAAAGCTTTAGAACCAATAGACACTTTTTGCAAGCTTTAGAACCAATAGACACATTCTGCAAGCATTTTAGAACCACTAAGGGCACTTACATTTGAGTAGACATGTGTTCAGTGTTATTCACAGCTCAGAGAAACGTGACCCTCTGCCTTCCTCCATCTTGAAGAGACTGTGTGGCACACCACTTCTTGGTTTTATAATCCCTCCCCCCTGCCGCCAGCAGAGAGAATGGGGAATTTTGTAAAAACATTAATATCTCTTGTCATTTTTAATCGACGGGAAAAATCCTTGGCACACATGCGGCGGAGGGGGGCTCTGAGCGAGGTGGCCAAAAATGACGGCTGTAGGTGGCGGTGTTCTCTCGGAATTCGCAGCACAGATGGCCAAAACCGGTCAAGAACAGACTTTTAGTTATATAGATAGATAGATATCCAGTCTCCAAACTCTTCAGACAAATAGGAGAATCCTATTTTCCTCATTTTTTTTTAATTATGAGGAAACAAAAGTTGAAAGTTACTCTAAGAAACATTGTTAACTGACGATTTATTTCAAATTTTTTTTAATCTGCATGTAATTACTGAAAGATAGAATTGAAGCGGCTGGGGGTGCTGTAAACCTTTGAAACACTTTGGGATTTGTTTCTCAGTGCCGACTGTTAAGGCCTTGAATAAACCTACCTTGTTGAGAAACTCACCATTGCTCTCAGTAATTGTCAGGTTCAGGCAATAGATCAAACATACGCAATTCCCTCCCACAGACACTTTCTGTAACCCAGTAAGAATTTATCCCAAGTATATTGATCCAGATGGTGTTAAATCAGGAGAAAGGGAATCATTGAACATTACTGCTGGTAGGCCTTCAGGCAATCCCAACTGATGTAAGGAATGAAATGCTCTGTGGGCCATCTATCAGACTTTCAGAAATATTCAACACCGGCCTCTTCAAATTTGACATTACAGACGAACCGGACAAGAGAAAAATAATTTTACTTCACAACAGTCTACAGCAGTGGTTCCCAACGTGGGGCGTACGCCCCACAGGGGGGCAATTTGATTTTTAAGGGGGGCAATTGAGCACGACTGAGGAGGTCTGGGTCCAAATTTTCGATTTAAATTTTTTGGGATTTTCCATCAGGTGAACATATGTGGTTTATGTTTCAGATGTTATTTTGAGTAAATAATTTTTTTGGGGTAAAAAAGGTCTTTATTGTGTAGTTATTACATAATCACCGTGCCACGGTGAACGGAGTTCACTTTTTAAATGATAAGAATTATATATCACCACATGGGGGGGGTGGCCATCAGGATTTTAGAGGTGATTAGGTGGGGCATGGCCAAAAAAAAGGTTGGGAACCACTGGTCTACAGTGTCCAGCAGTGGTATCATTCCAATCATCATCTACACTTAAATCAATACAAGTAACACTCTAACATTGAAGTCAGCACTCTTCTTGAAAAGTTAAATGTAAAAAGAAAGAAATGATCAAACTTTTATGCAACAAGGAGATGAAGAAAAAAAAACCTCCTAAGGCCTTAACCCTTCCTGTCCAAAGTGACTGGCCTGGAGGAGACTGAAAACATAAAGAAATATGTGGACATTAAAGTCCTGATCTCTGTAAAGATTTCATTGTAATTACGTTTTCTGAATGGACAGGAAGGATATCCTCAAGAAACATGATCCTGCTGCATGGTTCAGTTAAAATGTAACTGCGAACTTGTGAAGCAATCATTGTACCCCTCTCTCTCAGGCTAGTATCTGATCCAGTGCATGAGCCAGCCATGGAATTAAAGGGTCAGGTGTTGTAAGTGCCTCTTTCACTGGTGTTAGTTTGATCCTTTCCTGCATTTTGCATCTTTAGTCACTTTACATACAGAGATAATCTTTAAGATAAGATCTTTACATAAGGCTGCACAATAACTTTGGCTGCTTAACAGAATTGGACCCTGTAGGTGTCTTTTTTTTAAAGAAATCGCTGCACTTTAAAGAGAATTAGAACATGTAAAATGCTTTGGGAAGTATTTTAAGAATGTGGAAAATCTCCAAAAATACAACAATAGAAAGGTAATTAAAAAAAACAGAATACCCTGCAGCAACACAGTCCACAATCCCCATGCATGAATAGCTGAGCTCTTATAAAGAAAATAAAAACTACCCCTTCAGCCCACCCAGTCCATGCTAGCCATCCATCTACACTAATCCCATTTACCATTTAATCTACAGCCTTCTATGTATTGGTTTAGTTTTAGTTTTAGAGATACAGCATGGAAACTGGCCCTTCAACCCATGCCAACCACAAATCACCCATTCACACTAGTACTATGTTACAGGGCTGCCAACTCTCACGCTTTCGGCGTGAGACTCACGCCCTGGAGCAATTTCTCACGCCCTCACGCTCACGACCGAGTTCTCACGCTGAGTTCAGTCCCTGCACAATTTGTCCCTTAGCGCCGCGTGCCAGGGATCTGTGCGGTCCGGGGAAGCGCGTCAGTTGGCGGCTGTGAGTGACGTCGCACCTCTTCTCTTTCTTGGTTGGATGTGCAGCCGCCGACAGCACATCCAACCAAGCAGCCGGAGATGGAACTAACCAGGTGAATCAGTTGTAAAACCTGGGGGGGTGTTTCGGAATGGCCATAAATTAGGTATAAATACGAGGAGTGCTCAGTAGTGTGTTTAGATCTTTTGCAAACTGTTCCCAATATGCAATATACGGGTTTTAGGCCCGTAAACCGAAAAACCGCATTTTTTTTTTCAATTCGTTTTTGCGGGGTCGGGGCAGGCGAGCCGACCTGAGAACTGCGGACAGTGCGAGTGTCCCGGGCCGTCGGAGGCGTCTGAAGCGCCGCTGCCGCGAGAGTCTCTGTGCCGAAGGGACAGACTCTCAAAGGGTGGTGGAGAGTGAGAGAAAGGGGGAAGGAGACAGGGAGACAGTGGGGAGAGAGAAGGGGGTGAGAGGGTAGAGAGGGGATGAGTGAATGGAGAGAGAGAAGAGGGAGAGGGGGGAGAGAGAGGTAGGGGAGAAAGGGGGGGGGGAGAGAGGGGTGAGAGGGACGAAAGAGGGAAGAGAGTGAGGGGGTGGAGAGGGTAGGAGAGAATGGGAGAGAGGGGTGGTAAAGAGAGGGGGGGGGGGAAGAGGGAGAGAGGGGGAAGGAGAGAAAATGGGGGAAAGAGAGAGAGATGGGGGGCAAGAGAAAGAGGCGATAGAGACAGAGGAGAAAGAGAGAGGGGAGAGAGAGCCAGGGGGAGAGAGTGAGGTGGGAGGGATGGGGGGGAGAGAGAGGGAGAGAGATGAAGAAAGAGGAGGAAAGAGGCGGAAGGAGGAGGAAGGAGGAGGAAGTAGGGAGAGGGGGGGAAGAGAGAGATGGTGAGAGGAGAGACAGAGAGAGAGGGGAGAGTGTGTGGAGAGGGGAGAGGGGGAGATAGGGAGGGAGAAAGAGAGAGAGAGGGGCAGAGAGAGGGGGATGAGAGGGGGAGATAGAGGACGAGAGAGAGAGGGGGAGAGAAGAGGGGGAGAGAAGAGGGGGGAGAGAGAAGAAAGAGAGGAGAGAAGGAGTTAGGGGAAAGAGGGGAGAGAGAGGTGAGAGGGGAGAGGGGACGAGAGAGAGGGGGGAGGAGGAGTGGGGATGGAGAGAGGGGGAAGAGAGAGAGGAGGAGAGAGATGAGAGAGAGGGGGGGGGGAGAGGGGGGGAGAGAGGGGGGGGGAGAGAGGGGGGGGAGATGAGGGGGGGAGAGAGAGGGGGGGAGAGAGGGGAGGGGGGAGGGGGAGAGAGGGGGGGAGAGAGAGAGGGGGAGGGGGAGAGGGGGAAGGGAGGAGAGAGAGGGGGGGAGAGAGAGGGGGGGGAGAGAGAGGGGGGGAGAGAGAGGGGGGAGAGAGAAGAGAGAGGGAAGGGAAAGAGTGAGAGGGGGAGACAGGGGAGAGAGAGGGGTGAGAGGAGAAACAGAGGGAGAGAGGAGAGAGAGTGGGGAAAGAGAGATGGAGGGGAGAGAGAGAGAGAGGGGGGTTGAGAGGAGAGAGAGTGCATCCTGGAGGACAACCAGTGGCTGCTGGAAGTAAGTACCAAGCATTAAGTAGAAATGGTGGAAGATAGTGGACTTCAAATGGGGGTGGTTGGAGAAAGCATCCTGCTTGCCTGCTAGATTTTCACTTACTGTAACTGCAGGAAAAATGTTCCCGATGTTGGGGGCGTTCAGAACCATGGGTCACAGTTTAAGAATAAAGGGGGGGGGGGGTAGTTAGGACTGAGATGAGAACAAACTTTCTTCACGCAGAGAGTTGTGAATCTGTGGAAATCTCTGCCACAGAAGGCAGTGCAGGCCAATTCACTGGATGTTTTCAAGAGAGAGTTACATTTAATTCTTGGGGCTAACAACATCAAGAGATATGGGGAAAAAACAGGAAAGAGGCACTGATTTGAGATGAATAGCCATAATCATATTGAATGGCAGTGCTGGCTTGAAGGGCCGATGGCTTATTCCTGCACCTATTTTCTATGTTTCTATGCTTGAGTATATGGCAATAAAACTCGATCACTTGATTTTGAATCATTCATGCATGGTGGAGGTATAATGTGGTCATAGAGTGATACAGTGTGAAAACGCCCTTCGGCGCAACTTGCCCACACCCGCCAACATGTCCCAGCTACGCTACCTGCTTTTGGTCCATACCTCCAAACCTGTCCTATCCATGTAGCAATCTAACTTATTCTTAAATGTTGGGATGGTCCCTGCCTCAACTACCTCCTCTGGCAGCTTGTTCCATACACCCATCACCCTTTGTGTGGATAAAGTTACCTCTTAAAAATACAAAAAACATTGAAATCATACTTCTACAGTGCACTAAAACATGATTTTAATACATCAAATTTCAAAACGTTCCTACCCTTGGAGGGGGACATCCTTCTTCCACACCCTCTCCCCACTCAGTTGCTCCACTCCCCCCCCTCCCCCCCCCCCCCCCCCCCCCCCCCCCCCCCCCGGTCGCTATGCTCCCTCGGGCTTGGTCTCTCGCAATTTCTCACTCCCAACTCTCACCCAGTGTTGGCAGCCCTGATGTTATCCCATTTCCACATCCACCCTTCCACACTTCAAAGGTGGGGATTTCTTCTCCCAAGTCATTTCAGTCAAGGGGAGGAATGCACCCCAAAACATGTAGCTGCATCATTGGCTGTGATGATCATGGTTTCCACCTGCCATTGTCTCAAAGATCAGGTGAACTTTGTTTAGAGTGGGACAAAAGTAAACATAACTTCTCAGTTTTGGCATAATCTCATAGCCTTTAACTTGCTGCAGGATTCCCATAAACTGTCTAAGATAGGACATTCTCACAGGCATTTCAGAGAAGTGAATCGTCCAAGGGACACTGGATTTGCAGAAGATTATGCACACAAAAAACAGCATAGTCATACAAGATGTCACAATAAAAAGCAGTTCTTTAATCTGCTCTTTGACAATGCATCTCAAGTGCAGAATGCAGAGTCAAGTGACCACAGGAATGAAGCACAAAAACTAAAAATACTGTAATGTTGCAGAATAATACATTACTGTGTTAGTATTATTCGTAAGGCTTACTCTAAGCTTGAGGATTAAATGATTATTCAAAATTGTTCCGAATTCATAGTCACTTTCACAGGCATCATCTTAAACCATCAATTATGATTTTGTAACTGCTCCTAGAAAATTAATTAATGCCTACATTTGTTGCAATTTGTGGAAGATTGCCAACACTTATTGCAATTTTGCAGCTGACAAAACTTAGCATAAATGCCATTTTCATTGGCAACTAATTTTAACTGTGCATAAAGCTGAAACTGGGAATGAGAGAAGCAACTCATTGCAACTCAAATCATGCAGCTGACCTCTCCAATCCAGAGCAAATAAGGAAAAATAATTAAGATCATCAAAATCATTCTGGGACATTAATTCTACGAGGGGAACTTAGACCAGACTGAAAAATTGCAATTAATTATCAGAAGATTCTTTGCAAAACAAAACTGGGGTGTAAAGAAACATGCAGACTGAGCTCTGCTGTTCACAATTTCATGAGTGCCTTGATGTGGTCCTGGGAGTTTCTATGGCCCACACATGCACAAATAACTTGTCTCCTGAAGGCATTATTCTTCACCACGCTGTTTAGTTTCTTTGAACTTACTTTCCCTCCCACCATTGTTACTCCCATTTGCTCATTGACAACACTCTGGCAGCTGGAAGAGTGCACCTTGTGCAATGGTTTGCTCCTTCAGGAGCTGGTTGGAAAGATCTCACTTGCTGTGTTACAGTCCCAAAATGGTGAGATCTCGTAACGCACAGTATCAAGAGGGAACGCCAGGCTACAAAGCCACCTTCAGCACAGGCTAGACTGGAAACCCAAAAACACTCTTATGTAGGAATCTATAATATGGAAGTCCATAAACTGCATTATGATGATCCATAAAACCTATAAGCGGCCTTTTCACGGGGCGACTTGACGCAAGAGTTAACCAGAGTTTAACATTGTGGGAACCTCGTGCGATAACAGTACGGCATTCGTAGACCACCGTGGACAACCGTAGCGCTAACAGCAGGTAATCGTGTAACTTGGTGACTCGGGAGAAAATTCAAGCAAGTTTGAATTTCTCCAAGAGTGACTTGTACACTTGTGGTTGAGCATTGCAACATTATATGAACGTAGTGGCCAGTGCGATATCCGTGCGATATCCGTAATAACTCTTGCGGTTACCGTGGGAACTCCTGCGAACGGTAAACCCGGAAGCTGGACAGAGGGGACAGAAGGTGAGTAAAAATTGTCTTTGGGATTGAATTTAAAAAATAAAGATTTGCATCCGCATATGGACATCAACTTATTCATGAGTTATGTTAATGAGATTCCAGAAAATAACTATAATCTTTAAAAGGGACTTTAAAAGGGACTTTACTGAAAGGTCCCGCATTTTTATGGTCCGTGAGGAATTTTTCATATGTACTTCTTTGAGAGATACAGCTCGGAGTCCTCGCCGACTAGCGATCGATGCCTTTCCGAAGCAGGGTCCGGAATGCTACCAATCAATGTTCTCCAGAGACCCGTGTAAGGAGTGAACTGCACATGCTGGTTTAAACCGAAGACAGACACAAAAAGCTGGAGTAACTCAGCGAGTCAAGCAGCATCTCTGGAGAAAAATAGCTGATGTTTCGGGACGAGACACATCTTCAGACTCAATTCCGATTAGCATGTCTGAAGAAGGGTTCCGATTCGAATCGCCACCTATTCTTTTTCTCCAGAGATGCTGCCTGACCCGCTGACTTACTCCAGCTTTTTATGTTTTTCTTCCCAGATCTGACTTACCTGCTGAGTTACACCAACATTTTGTGTCCTTTTGTGCGTATTAACCAGCATCTGCAGTTCCTTTAGACATTACCTAACTTCAGATTTTAGAGATATAGCGCGGAAACAGGCCCTTCGGCCCACCGAGTCCGCGCCGACCACCTATTCTTATCCGGCTTCAGAACGGTTCTTCCTTCCATTCGTTTGTGCACTGACCCGACCTACCAACCTACCTCAATGCGGACATTGGACTTTTTCCCCCTGGAACTGTCCTGAAAACATATATTCGGAACTCTGGTATTTTCCTCTTCGCTCTACCTGGTGTTCTTGTGCATGTGTCAGAAGGAACAGCAGATGCCGGTTTAAAGAGAATGCTGGAGTAACTCGACGGTTCAAAATGCTGGAGTAACTCAACGGGACATGCAGCATCTCTAAAGAGAAGGAACGGGTGACGTTTCGGGTTGAGGCCCTTCTTCAGACTGTACGTGGCTTGGATATATTCATGTATAGCATTATCTGATATGATTGTATAGCACGCAAACAAAAGTTTATTCCCTGCATAGAATCATACAGCGTAGAAACAGGCCCTTCGACCCAACTTGCCCACACCGACCAATATGTCCCATCTACACTAGTCCCACTTGCCCGCGTTTGGCCCATAACCATCTAATCCTATCCTATCCATGCTTCAGTCTAATGCGTCTTAAACATTGCGACAGTACCTGCCTCAACTACCTTAACGGATAGCTCATTCCATACACCCACCACCCTTTGCGTAAAATAGTTACCCCTTAGGCTCTCATTAAATCATTCCCCCCCGAACCTAAACCTGTATCTGCTGGTTCTCGATATGAGACAATAATAACAAACCAAAGCGAGTTAGGACATCAACGGGGAGATCCTGGATAAACCCAAGGTAGCCACAAAATGGAGGAACTCAGCGCAACAGGCAGCATCTCTGGGGAGAAGGAATGGGTGACATTTCGGGTCGAGACCCTTCTGATATGCTGCCTGTCCCGCTGAGCTACATGTTGTGTCTATCTTCGTTTTAATCCAGCATCTGCAGTTCCTTCCTGGCCGAACCCGATTGAAAGATGAGAGGCTGGGCGATAGAGCACTGGGTGTGACAAGGATCAGGCTTCAGTAAGCAAAGTAAAGAGAGGTGGCAACGTTATGGAAATGAAGCGGGTAATACGAGTGATGGCGAGACGGTATCCTCTAATGTGTCGGAAAGAACTGTAGATGTTGGTTTGCGCCGATGATAGACACAGTAATACTGGAGACAGACATAAAATACTGGACGGGCAGCATCTGGATAAAAGGAATGGGTGATGTTTCGGGACGAGACTCTGAAGAAGGGTCTCGAACCGAAACGTCACACATTCCTTCTCTCCAGAAATGCTGCCCGTCCCGCTGTGTTACTCCAGCATTTCGTGTCTATCTTCCGTATGCTCTGTGATGGTCATCTCGGAGTCAAGTGGCAACTCTGGTCTGTAGACACGAGGAACTGCAGATGCAGGAATCACGAGCAAAACACAGAGCGTTGGACGAGCCTGACCCTTTGAGTTTCTCCATCACTTTGTGTTGAAGTCAGGTCTGGACATTGCTTGGCTCAGTCTCAGTCGCCAGCTAACTAGGAAGGTCGAGTCAAAGTCCAGCACTAACACTCAAGAAATAACGTTTGCAGCCTGATGTTCCCAATATTTAATTGAAATCATTAATAAAGTAAATAAATAGATACCGGTCTAATCAGTATCTACGGGATTGGACAGGCTAGATGCAGGAAGAATGTTCCCGATGTTGGGGGAGCCCAGAACCAGGGTCCCAGTTTTACAGTCTACCGTGGGAACTCTTTAACTCAGTAAAGTAAAGTAAAGTAAAGTAGCCTTTATTGTCATATCATCGCACAGGCAGCAGTTGATTGTTGCTCTATTCAGTTTCCCAGGGGGTCGGGACGGGACTGGAGTTGGGAGGGAAAGGTGGGGGAGTCGAGGGAGAGGAGGGGGAGACAGATGGGGGTGTCTTCATTTACTGGCGGCGGGTGTCTGTCACTGAAACAGGCAGGTGAGATTTCACATCCACCTTGTGTGTGCCTCTCTCTCTCTCTCCCTCCCTCCCTCTTACACAGGCTGAGAGACTCTGCCTCTGTGAGTGTACGTCTCTTTCTCCCCCTCTCCCACACACAGTAAGACCGAGGTACTGTGCTCAGTCCATCTGTATCTCCCACATACACAGTAAAACATGTCTCCAAATGAGCCAATTCAACCAAGGGAGGATATTTATAGTGTGTGAAAAAAAAGTGACATCATTTGTGCCACGTGATGATTTAACAACACTTCACAATGTTCATTCAAGATTTAACGGGAAAGCACGGGAGACGGACAAGTCACTCGCACAAATAACAGAAATGCCGAGTACCTACCCCCCCCGTTGTATCGTGTGATATCGTGCTAGACCACGACCACTTCACTCTGGTTACATCTTGCGTCAAGTCGCCCCGTGAAAAAGCCGCATTAGAAAGCAAAAAAACCCCAAATGGAACAATTTCCAGGCTAGAAACGTTGTTTTCTTTAACTGTGAGTTGGGTAAAATAAACAAAGGAGCGTAAACTCAACAGCCTTAAAAAGCCTTAAAGCACCAGAGACCCTGGTTCGATTCTGACCACGGATGCTGTCTGTATGGAGTTTGCACATTCTCCCTGTGGCCACGTGGGTTTCCTCTCACATTTCAAAGACATACAAGTTTGTGGGTTAATTGGCTTCTGTTAAATTGCACTTAGTGTATAAGATGCAAAACTAGGATAACATAAAACTAGTGTATGGGCAAATGTTGGCTGGTGTGGACTCGATGGGCCGAAAGGCCTGTTTTCACACTGCATTGCTCAAGTAAACTAGTCCAGAATCAGGACCAATTACTTCCCAGCTGTTAGCAGACAATTGAACGCTCATCTCTTCAGCTAGAGTGTGGCCCTGACCTTCCAACCACCTCATTCGGGATCTTTGAACTAACTTTAAATTGGGCTTTATCTTGTGCTAAACATTGTATCCTTTATCGCGTATCTGTATGCAGTGGACGGTTCCATTTAAATCATTTATGGCCTTTTCTTTGACTGGATAGTATGCAAACAAAAGCTTTTCACTGTGCCTCAGTACTTGTGACAATAATAGACTAAACTAAATTCCAAGGAGGGTAGCAGTGCTTACTATACCTGGAATAGGCAATACAGAGCAAAGTGGAATTGAAACCATTGAAGGGAATGATATCCTTGTATACCCCTTACTTCTCATATCCCCAAATGCCGAAATGTCTTCTGATGACCCGTGGTAGATGCTGTATTCATGCACTTCTTACTCTCACCTGCTCCTCCCATCACAACCCCATTCTTCACTTTCTCTGCCAAAATAGTGGGGTCTCACTTATTCTTGGCACCTATTTTCTATGTTTCTATGGATAGGATTGGTTTAGAAGGATTTGGGCCAAATGCAGGTGGGACGTGTAGATGGGGCATGTTGGTTGCCATGGGCAACTTGGGTCGAAGGGCCCATTTCCACACTGTGTGACTATGACAAAAACTATTATATTACATGATCTTATGCACATATCCAGAATAGGAAGTATACATTTCCATTTTGTATGCTGGGCAGAAATAAGACACACATTTCTGCAAGCAATAATAGTAAAATATGATTATAATGTTATCAACACAGTCCATGTTCCATTGTGTATTACTGAGTGAGCTGCATAATCTGTTGTTTACTGTCCATATTATATTTACAACATTCTTAATTCCAATATGATTTCAGACAAATAAAGACTGCAGAGAATTACATTTTCTTGTCCAGTTACAGGCTTTCCTCCTTTCATAAGCTTCTCAAACACAAACAACAACCAATATTAATGTAATATTGTTAATTCTTCCTTACATCTTCATTTTGTCTACAAAGAACTTCAGCAGAGACAAGGAAGGCAATTGCAAAATCTTAAGTGTTAAATCTCAATGGCATTTGGAGCAAGTAAGTTGGGTTTCTTCAAAAGCAGTGAAGGGATACATTGTCAAAAACAAATGGATGATTAAAGGTTTGGAATTCACTAATGGTTTGAGACCTGCACAATCAGTAAACCCTGAGTGAAATGAGATGCAGAGGAACATGCTGGATGGAGTCTTAATTCTTGTACAAAGTGCCAAAGCTCAAAATAGCCGATGAATAGTAGGTAAAACTAACCATAAGCAACAGATGACTAGAAACATTACTTGTCCTGCATTTCATGAAAAATAGAAAGCAAAAAGTCAATGTGCTGAACTTGGATAAAACAACAACACATTCCATTCACCAAGATAACAGAAAATCAAACCTGTCTTTTTCTGAACATATCAGAGAACGTGAAATCCACTACTTTAAACTGAACCACTGTCCTCATGTTGAAGTCTCTGTGGACACAACCTTCAGTCTGGCCAGTTAGGTAATACAGCTGTACTTACAACCTAATCAATGTTCTTAAAGGGATCTTTCTTAAAGGCTGCCAAAGAGATATATAAAATACAATGAACATAGAATTAGGAAAGGCAGCTGCAATTTTCTCAGCTATGTATAAAACCATAACTGGCTCCTGAATAGACTGCTCCTATAATGCCATAGAGGGAGTACAGCGAAGGTTCACCAGACTGATTCCTGGGATGGCAGGACTTTCATATGAAGAAAGACTGGATAGACTTGGCTTGTACTTGCTAGAATTTAGAAGATTGAGGGGTTATCTTATAGAAACTTACAAAATTCTTAAGAGGTTGGAGAGGCTAGATGCAGGAAGATTATCCCTGCATAAGATATGTTGGGGAAGTCCAGAACAAGGGGTCACAGTTTAAGGATAAGGGGGAGGTCTTTTAGGACCAGGATGAGAAAATCATATTTCACACAGAGAGTGGTGAATCTGTGGAATTCTCTGCCACAGAAGGTAGTTGAGGCCAGTTCATTGGCTATATTTAAGAGAGAATTAGTTGTGGCCCTTGTGGCTAAAGGGATCAGGGGGTATGGAGAGAAGGCAGGTACAGAATACTGAGTTCGATGATCAGCCATGATCATATTGAATGGCGGTGCAGGCTCGAATGGCCTACTCCTGCACCTATTTTCTATGTTTCTATAATATAATTGTACAGCATTGAAACAAGCACTTCAACCCATTTAGTCCTTGTTGAGAAACATCTATTTTACACAAATTATATACTAATTTATTTTCCCCCACGCTCATCATCTTCCCCCATATTCTACTGCTCACCTACAGAGTAAATGCAATTTGCAGTAACCAGTTAACCTACCAGCTCAGATGTCTATGGGACATAGGTAATACTCACATGATAACTGGGAAGGTGTGCACACTCCACATAGAGAGCTCTAAAGTTAGGATTAATTGTAGTTTGCTAGAATTAAGGCAGCACAGTAATTGCACCACAGTGCTGCCTAAACCATAGATGACTCCTACCAGACTCCTCCATTCCTGATCACTGCCTAAAGTGTCTTCCAGTTGCTCTCCTAATATGGTTCCAATTATCAGCTTGACCTCCTCCTGATCACTGTTTGACCCCAAGCTCTCTGAAGTGGAACATCAACCCATGCACACTCTACCACCCGCTCCCAGCCCCAAACCATCCAACATGCAGTTCACACTCTCTCTATGATGAATACTCCCTCCTGGTCTCCACCCTCTCCTCGAAACATTCCTTCTTTTATTTTTCTCCATCATTGTACAGGGCCCTGGTGAGACCACACTTGGAGTATTGTGTGCAGTTTTGGTCTCCTAATTTGAGGAAGTACATTCGTGTTATTGAGGGAGTCCAGCGTAGGTTCACGAGGTTAATTCCAGGGATGGCGGGACTGTCATGTGGTGAAAGAATGGAACGACTGGGCTTGTATTCACTGGAATTTAGGATGAGAGGGGATCTTATAGAAAATAATAAAATTATCAAGGGATTGGACACGCTAGATGCAGGAAACATGTTTCCGATGTTGGGGGAGTCCAGAAATAGGGACCATAGTTTAAGAATAAGGGGTAAGCCATTTAGAACTGAGATGAGGAAAAACATTTTCACCCAGAGAGTTGTGAATTTGTGGAATTCTCGGCCTCAGAGGGCAGTGGAGTCCAATTCACTGGATGCATTCAAAAGAGAGTTAGATAGAGCTCTAAGGGCTAGCGGAATCAAGCGATATGGGGTGAAGGCAGCAACGGGGTACTGATTGTGGATGATCAGCCATGCTCACATTGAATGGCGGTGCTGGATCGAAGGGCCGAATGGCCTACTCCTGCACCTATTTTCAATGTATCTATTCCTGATCATTGTCCTGTGCTGTAAGAACATAGAACAGCACAGGAACAAGCCCTTCCGACTGCAGAAATAAGGAGGTCAGATAGGGCAGAGTAATGGATGGAGGGATCAGAGGCTGTGACATGGTAGGGGAGCTGGAAATGAAAGACCAGAAGGAAAGTCATACATGAGTGGTGATCAGTCAGGTGCTATTACAGATGAAAGGAGAATTAAGTTGTTGCAACATCCTCTTTGAGATTATACGGCTCAGATATTTTTAATTAATCAACACCTTTCAGAATTAGTTTTCGAACCAAAACTTGGATAGGAAATGAAAATATTTATTATAATAGGCAATAGAAAAAGTGTTAACCCAATCAGAATGTGTGATCAGATCACTTTATAGAAACTGGGTCATCGAAAAAGAAAGTAATTATTTCAGTGTGAGCCACACTAATTTAAGTTCATATAATGATGCAGTAATACGAATGACCAAGCATTAATATAAACTTCAGGTGAACATACTTAATTTTTCTTCTATTTGAGTGTTTGCAAAACCAGAATAATGGGTAAGGCTAGTTAGATGGTAAAGAAGACATCTGTGTATTAGCAAATTTGAACAGGTCATAGCTTTAATTTATAAAATATCCAACATGGCAGTGCCAGTGTGAGTAGAGTGGGGAGTGGGGGGAGGTTATTGAGGTTCCTAACAAAATGCAGAGCTTTGTTTGTGGCATACACAGGAATACATCAGGTAGATGCTGGAGTAACTCAGTGGGAGTAACTCAGCATCTCAGGAGAAAAGGAATGGGTGAAATTTTGGGTCGAGGCCCTCCTTCACCCGAAACGTCACCTTCGTTCTCTCCAGATCACATCTGGTATTTTTCTTCAAAATAAGGCCTACATCACCCTTAATCTTATTTTGATTGATTGCATCATGGTCATGGTTCTATGTGTTTAAGACTCTCATTGGTGTTATGTCTGTATTCTTTTTTTGTGTGCTGCAAAATGGCAAAAAGCATTTCACTTCACTACACCTAAGTGTATAATAATAATAATAATGCATTGTATTTGCTGGCGCCTTTCTGGACACCCAAGGACACCTTACAGGACATAAAATCACAATACATTTATCACTATTAAAATCAAGTTGATTAAAAACAAAAAACAAAAAAAACAAAAAATACACAAAACATTTTAAGTCATTAAAATCAGGGTGAACATGATGGAAGTTATGTTGGGTATGCTAATCTAAACTGGTGTGTTTTGAGTTGTGATTTGAATTGATCGATAGTGTCCAGGTGACGGATGGGAGGTGGGAGAGTGTTCCAGAGACGTGGGGCAGAGCAGCTGAAGGCTCTGGCACCCATGGTGCTGAGTCTAAATGTGGGGACAGTTAAAATTGCAGCTGAGGAGGAACGAAGGAGGAACCGGGAAGGAGTGTATGGTAGCAGCAGGTCAGAGAGGTATTGGGGAGCAAGGTGGTGTAGGGCTTTGAAGGTCAGCAGTAAAATCTTGTAGTTAATCCGGTGGTGCACAGGGAGCCAGTGGAGCTGAGTGAGGATGGGTGTGATGTGGTCCGATGATCTGGTGCGGGTGATGATCCGGGCTGCAGAGTTCTGAATGCATTGGAGGCGATGAAGAAGTTTATTGGAGGTGCAAGTGAGGAGGGCGTTGCAGTAATCGTAATCGATGCGGGATGTGACCAGAGCGTGGATGAGGACTTTTGTATTGTCTTTGGAGAGGGAGGGGCGGAGTCTGGAGATGTTGCGGAGATGAAAGTATGCAGAGCGTGTGATATTGCTGATGTGGGGGCCAAAGGAACATGTACTGTCCAGAATGACGCCGAGACTTTTGACATGGGAGGAGGTGGGTTATGGGTGAGCCATCAACTGAAATGGTGATCGGGTAGGTTTTGGAGAGTGTGGACTTTGAGCCAATTAGCATGATTTCTGTTTTATTTCCATTGAGTTTTGGAAGGTTGAGTGACATCCAGTTGCTGATAGCTTGAAGACAGGTGGTGAGGGCAGTTGGGGGAAGGGAGGTGTTTGGTTTTGTTGGGGGGTTAAAGTTGTGTATCATCGGCGTAGCAGTGAAAATTGATTCCAAAATGACGGAGAATATTGCCAAGAGGTTGAATATAGGTGATAAAATGCAGTGGCCCCAACACCGATCCCTGAGGAACACCATGGGTGACTGTGGCAGTTGTGGATGTGACTTTATTTCCCTGGATGAACTGTTTTCTGTCGTGTAGATAGGACCTGAACCAAAGTAGTGCATTGTTGTTGATGCCGGTGGCAGATAGACGTTCCAGAAGAATTGGGTGGGAGATGGTGTCAAAGGCTGCTGTGAGGTCGAGGTGGATCAGGATGGATAAGTGGCCGGTGTATGTGAATGTGACTAATAAAATACCTTTGATACCTTTGATACCTTTGAAATGGTGGAAGGCAAAGGTGTTCTACACTCCCTTATTCCACCAAGGACTCAGTCTGAATGATCTCCCTGACCTTCTCATTATGAATTGGTTCACAGTCCTCAATCCAACCTTCATTCACTGCAATCTCCACTTTTCTCCTTAGAGTTCAGAAGAATGAGTGTGACCTGATTCAAACATGCAAGACCCTAAGGGGGCTTGACAGGATAGATATTTTCATTGTGTGGGAAGGAACTGTAGATAGACACAAATAGCTGGAGTAACTTAGCGCGTCAGACAGCATCTCTGGAGAAAAGGAATAGGTGTCGTTTCAGGTCAAAACCCTTCTTCAGATAGAATTTTCATGGGGGGGGGGGGGGGAGTCACAAACAAGAGGATGCAGCTGCAAAATAAGGGGCTGGGCAAGCAAAACTGAAGTCCATATGAAATCCTTCAAATGTTTGTGAATCTCTGAACTTTTCTACCGCTGGGGGTTGTGGAGGCCCGATATTTAATGTGGAGATAGATAAATGTATCTATTCACGGAATTGCGGGTTATGGGGAACCGGCACCGAAGAGGAGTTGAGGCCAGCACAGGTCAACCATGATCATATTGAATGGCCATGCAGACTTGTGGGAATTGGTGGCCTACTCCTGCTCCTATATTCTTGTGTTCTTGTATTCTGTTCACAATGCAGGGGGTGGGAAGATTGTACGCATGGTAGGAAATTATCTTTCAGGAAAACAAGTTAAAGGGAATATTTGGAAGAAGTTGTACTCTTTGGGTTCTCTAACAACAGAGAGGTTCTTGCCCATTAACCAGCTCCAAAGCTGGACTAACCCTTTGGTGTTGGGGACCTGTGATGTTCCCAAGCCTCAAACATGCTGTACAATTCAGTGCAAGTTCAGTGCAATGACCATCCATGCACAACAGTCTCTCAACATGTGAATGTCTTGCACACAGGTATACAGCAATTTCACCACATTATATACTGCTCTGATCTGTAAATGAACTTCTAAGTTTAAAATAAAACAGAAGAAGGATACTATGATTCCCATTCCAAGCTAATGAAATCTTAACGGTTTAGCACAAGAACAATTGAAGATACAAGACCAAAAGTTGAAGATACTGTGTGGCATGATTAGCAGTGAATAGTTATTTAATTTCCAATCAATGCTGTGTTATCTGATCTTAGCCTGGGGGTGTTGGAATATTTCAATTAGTTCAGGTACAACAGATTCAGAGAAGGGCAAATTGACTTTCATTGTCCAACCTGGTCAATACTCAGTGATCCCCATTAGACGCATGATTCTGAAAATTGGTTGAGAATAGCTACAGCTTTGTTTAGTTTATGTGTGTTTGGTTTAATTAATTAAAAACAAACATAGTAACATAGGAAGTAATTTGTACACAGATGAGGTAAAACAGCATGTTGGTAATACAGTGCAATCAGAAAGTATTCAGACCCTTTCACTTTTTCCACATTTTGTTACGTTCCAGCATTATTCTAAAATGGATTAATTGGTTTTTTTTTATCATCAATCTACACACAATACCCCATCATAAGAAAGCGAAAACAGGTGTTTAGAAATTAGTAATTAAAAAGAAATAACTGAAATATCACATTTACATAAGTATTCAGACCCTTTACTCAGTAGACAGTAGACAATAGACAATAGGTGCAGGAGTAGGCCATTCGGCCCTTCGGGCCAGCACCACCATTCAATTAGATCATGCCTGATCATCCCCAATCAGTACCCCGTTCCTGCCTTCGCCCCATATCCCCTGACTCCGCTATCTTTAAGAGCCCTATCTAGCTCTCTCTTGAAAGCATCCAGGGAACTGGCTTCCACCGCCCTCTGAGGCAGAGAATTCCACAGACTCACAACTCTCTGTGTGAAAAAGTGTTTCCTCATCTCTGTTCTAAATGGACTACCCCTTATTCTTAAACTGTGGCCCCTGGTTCTGGACTCGCCCAACATCGGGAACATGTTTCCTGCCTCTAGCTTGTCCAAACCCTTAATAATCTAATATGTTTCAATAAGATCCCCTCTCATCTTTCTAAACTCCAGAGTATACAAGCCCAGCTGCTCTATTCTCTCAGCATATGACAATCCCGCCATCCCGGGAATTAACCTTGTAAACCTACGCTGCACTCCCTCAATAGCAAGAATGTTCTTCCTCAAATTAGGGGACCTAAACTGCACACAATACTCCAGGTGTGGTCTCACTAGGGCCCTATACAACTGCAGAAGGGCCTCTTTGCTCCTATACTCAACTCCTCTTGTTATGAAGGCCAACATGCCATTTGCTTTCTTCACTGCCTGCTGTACCTGCATGCATGCTTTCATTGACTGATGGGCACGGACCCCCAAATCCCGTTGTACCCCTTTTGAAGACAAAGGAATTGTCCGTAGACCTCCGAGACAGGATTGTGTCGAGACATAGATCTGCAGAAGGGTATCAACTTTGTTGAGGCACCTTTGGCAGTGATTACAGCCTCAAGTCTTCTTGGGTATGACATTACAAGCTTGGCACACCTGTATTTGGGAAATTTCTCCCATTCTTCTCTGCAGGTCCTCTCAAGCTCTCTCAGGTTGGATGGGGAGCGTCGATGCACAGCTATTTTCAGGTCCGTCCAGAGATGTTCGATCGCTTTCAAATCCGGGCTATTTTGCAAAAATTTCGAGACACCTGTTTTTGCTTCTTCATTCTGGGGTATTGTGTGTAGATCGGTGATAAAAAAAAATGAATTTAATCCATATTAAAATAAGGGTGTAACATAACAAAATGAAGAAAAAGTGAAGGGGTTTGAATATTTTCTGAATGACCTGTACATGTCAACTGTGCAGAACTTGGATTTGCATTAATCTTCCTTTAAAAATATTTCAAAATGGCCACGCAGATTGCTCACTAATCTGTGGAATGCATAAATCCATGGATTCAGTATGGCGAATGAGGTCACAAGAGGAAAAGCCTGGCCAGGAAGTGGGCCAAAGACAGTGGATGATTGTGAATAAATTAAAACAAGATTTTGTTGAAACAATTAAGTCAAAAGATTAAGATTTAAATCAAGTCTAGTCCTTAATTGTTACCAATACCAAGTTTGCTTTGGTTGCACTTAATATCATTTACTTCCTGATACATCATAACGATTTAGACAAAGGAATTAAATGTAACATCTCCAAGTTTGCGGATCTCTCAAAGCTGGAAGGCAGTGTGAGCTGCGAGGAGGATGCTATGAGGCTCCAGGGTGACTTGGATAGGTTGGGTGAGTGGGTAGATGCATGGCAGATGCAGTATAATGTGAAATAAATGTGGTGGCAAGAACAAGAAGGCAGATTATTATCTAAATTGTGTCAGATTTGGAAAAGGAGAAATGCAACGAGACCTGGGTGTCCTTGTACATCAATCACTGAAAGTAAGCATGCAGGTACGGCAGGCAGTGAAGAAAGCTTATGGCATGTTGGCCTTCATAGCGAGAGGATTTGAATTGAGGCGCAAGGAGATCCTACTGCAGAACAGTGTCCTGGTGAGACCTTTCCTGGAGTATTGTGTGCAGTTTTGGTTTACTAGTTTGAGGAAGGACATTATTGCTATCGAGGGAGTGCAGCCTAGGTTCACCATGTTAATTCCCAGCATGGCAGGACTGGCATATGGTGAAAGAATGAATCGACTGGGCTTATATTCTCCGGAATTTAGAAGCATGAGAGGGGATCTTTTAGAAACATATAACATTATTAAGGGATTGGACAGGCTAGATGCAGGAAAAATGTTCCTGATGTTGGGGGAGTCCAGATGGGTCACAGTTTAAGAATTGTAGGCCATTTAGGACTGAGATGAGGAAAAACTTTTTCACCCAGAGAGTTGTGAATCTGTTGAATTATCTGCCACATAAGGCAATGGCGGTCGATTCGTTGGATGTTTTCAAGAGAGAGTTGGATATAGCTCCGGGCTAATGGAATCAAGATATAGGGAAAAAGCAGGAATGGTACTGATTGTGGATGATCAGCCATGACCATATTGAATGGCTGTGCTGACTCGAAGGGCCGAATGGCCTACTCATGCACATATTTTCTATGTTGCTATCTCTTAAGTGAAGTTTTTGAATAAACCAGAAAGTCAATGGCAATGTTGCATTGCTTCAAGAAAGCTTTGAGCACATCCTTGAATCGTTTTCTCTGTTCTCCCAGTAACCTCGTTCATGAGAAAGCTCAGAATGGAGTGTTACAGAGTATTGAGCATGTGAAGAAAGTGGCCTGTCAAACGTGGTGACTGAGAGTAACTACAACTACGTCAAAAAGGCACAACAGAGGATGTACTTCCTGCGGCAGCTGAGGAAGCACAATCTGCCACAGGCAATGATGGTCCAATTCTACACGGCCATCGTAGAGTCTGTCCTCGCCTTCTCCAACCTGGTCCGGTTTGGCTCAGCCACCAAGCACGACATCTGGAGGCTGCAGCGAATCATCCGATCAGCTGAGAAGGTTATTGGCTGCAACCTTCCCTCCATTGACGAACTGTACACTGCAAAGGCCATGAAGCAAGCGGGTAAGGTCATCTTTGACCCCTTTCACCCTGGCTTCAAACTCTTTGAATCACTTCCCTCTGGAAGGCAACTCTGGACTGTCAAAGCTGCTACAGCCAGACATAAAAACAGCTTTTTTCCACGAGTAGTAGCTCTACTCAATAACCAAAAATCTGTAGCCTACTTTTGCTCTGGTATTTTATTTAATTCACATGTTTAATCAATAATGTTTTATTATTAATGTTTAATGTGTCATTCCTAATTGTCACTGTATGTCATGTTACCACTTGCGGGCAGAGCACCAAGGCAAATTCCTAGTATGTGAATACTTGGCCAATAAACTTATTAATTCATTCATTCATTCAATTATGTAGGATAACATTCATGAACGAAAATAAAGAATGGGAAAAAGGGAAATAATGTATGGGATGCTACCTACAGTTTTCATTCATCTCTTATAGAATTTATTGACCTTGATTTTATGGTTAGCAGCGACACGAAGAAACAGATAAAGCTGTCTGCAAAGATTAGAATTAAAATAAGTATTAAGTTGCAGTGAAAGGAGAGAGGAGAGGATGAAACAGAATGACAGGTCTGCAACTGCAAGGAGATATACAGTATGTGTCCATTTTAGCACCAAAAAGAGAATGACAGTAGAGATCCTATGGAAACAAAGTTGTTTGGCCCATTGGGATTTTGCCAACTCCTTGCATTGTAATCCTATCTGTCTCATTCCCCCTTTCTTCATCTACCTGTAGCCCTGCATCTTATTCTCTCCCATCAGCTCCTCTTACTGAAGGCAATCAACATATGTTTAAGGCTGGGAAGGAAACCAAAGCATGCAACAGAAACAGTTATGAAAAGAAAGTTTGTTTATTGAGTATGTGTGTATGTGTGTATATACACACTGAACTTTTTTTTTCTCTCGCTATGTACTATGTTTACATATTCTGTTGTGCTGCAGCAAGTAAGAATTTCATTGTTCTAACAAGACTCTCAGCTTTACAATCTAATTATAGATCTGGAGGTGATTAAATCATGTGTCGAAGGTACCACCCCTGACCTCCAGTGCTGTGTTAGTGGTGTTTGCAGGATCTCCCTGTAAACACATGGGTTTCCTCCGGGTGCACCGGTTTACTCCCACATCCCGAAGATATGCAAATTTGTTGATTAATTGTCCTCTGTAAAAATGCCCTAATGCTTAGGAAGTAGATGTGAAAGTTGGTTAACATAGAACTAGTGTGAATATGTAATTGATGGTCGGCATGGACTAAGTGGGCCGAAGGGCCTGTTTCCATGCTACATCTCTCAACAAAACTAAATTAAACTATAGGTATAAATTGTAACCTATTATCAGAAACCAGAATGTTTGGAATTCCAAATCTAAAACTATTTATTTGAGGTTCTGTCAAGTAAATTCAAACGGAGATGCTGCAGGTTGTAGAGTTACCATCTCCTTAAAACTATCTAATTATCTAAATGCCTCTGTAAGCTTGTGACCACTAATGAAAATTAAAAAAAAAAAATAGTGGAAACAATCAGTATTTGGAGAGAAAAAGGTCAGTGCTTCAACTTAGAAACAATTCATCATGATAAACATCTAGAAGGATTTCTCCAAAGACATTGAACTTGGAGTGGCCTGATAAGGTTCTTCTGCCTGAAATGTTAACTCTATTTCTTTTTTAACAGATACCATCTGATCTGCTGACTCTTTCCAACATTTTGGGTTTGAATTTCAAATTTCCTGAATCAGCAAATTTAAACTTAAATTAAAATTTAACAGCATGGGTTTCCTTTGAGTGTTCTGGCTTCTTCCCTTGAAAACAGAAGAATACAGCACAAGAACAGGCTTTTCAGCCCACATCTATGCCAAATTTGATGCCAGGAACTCTTATGTACCTGCACATTATCCATATCCCTCTATATCGAGTCTGAAGAAGGGTCCCAGCATGAAACGTCATCTATCCATGTCCTGATGTTGACTGACCAGCTGAGTTACTCCAGCACTTTGTGTCCTTTTGTATAAGCCAGCATTTGCAGTTCCTTGTTTCTTCATCCATATCCCTCCATTCCCTGTATATCCATTTGCCTATCCATAAATCTCTTCAACGCTACTATTGTATCTGCCTCAACTACCAACCGCAGCAGCACATTTCAGGCTTTCACCACCCTCTGTGTAAAAGAGATGCCCTGCACATCTCCTTTGTACTTTGCCCCTTTCACCTTAAAGCTGTGCCCTCCAGTATTTGAATTTTTCATCCTAGGAAAAAGGTTCTGACTACGTCTACCCTGTCTGTGCCTCTCATAATTTTATATACTTCTATCATGTCTCTCTGCAACTTCCAGCGTTCCAGAGAAAACAATCCAAGTTTGGCGAACGTCTCTCATACCTAATCCAGGCATCATTCTAGTAAATCTTCTCCTCCCTTTTTCAAGCCTCCACATCCTTCCTGTCATGGGTCAACCAGAACTGCACATAATCCTCTAAATGCAGCCAAACCAAAGTCCTATAAAGCTGCATCATGACTTCCTGATTCTTATACTCAATGCCCCGACCTATGAAAACAAACATACCACATGCTTTCTCTGCCACTCTATCTGCTTATGTTGCCACTTTCAGGGAGTTATGAGCTTGGACCCACAAGATTCTTCTGTATGCCATAAAGATGATCTTCCTTCCACAACTCCTATATTTATTTCAATCAATACCAATATATCTCCCCAAAAGTTTTGTTTTTTTTAAATTGACTCTATTATCACAAATTTCATTTGGGACTACAAAACCCACAGAATACATAAAAGACATTTGTGTAAATCTAAAGAAAATGGAGGATTAGCACTTCCTAATTTCCTTTTCTATTACTGGGCGATTAATATTAAAAACATAATTTACTGGATGGATGATACATGTCAACAGGTAAATTGGTTAAAAATGGAGAGGGAAGATTGTTTGCCTTTTAATATAGGCGCGATTCTTCTTTCTCCAACACATCTGAATAAATCAACGTTTGAGCAGAATCCGATAATACACAGTACCCTACTATTTGGAAACAGTTGAAATTAAGTCTCAAACTGAGAAATTTCTCTCTCCTACCAATCGCTAATAATCCCTCGTTTAAACCATCTACTTTCGATAAGGCGTTTGCACAATGGAAAGACTCAGGAATTAAAACGGTGGGAGATCTCTACGAGAAGGGGATTTTCCTCTCGTTTCAAGAACTACAGGAGAAATATCATTTGAAAGCAAGTAATCTTTTTAGATATCTTCAAATCCGAGATTATGTGAAAACAAATACACAAGACTGTCATTTTATGGGTCCAGATATACTAGACGAGTGTATGAATAGACATGCCGACACAAGCAAGTTAACATTCTACATTTATAACACTCTCTTAATTGCTCATACCCCATCTTCTGAGATGTATAGGCGAGCATGGGAAGATGAGTTGGGTTCATTAATTTCAAAGGATATCTGGGAGGAAAGCCTACTATACATACATTACTGCTCTCTCAATGTCAGGCACTCCCTGATACAATTTAAAATACTGCATAGACTTTACTATTCAAAGACCATTGAATAAGATCTTCCCAACCGTCTCCCCTATTTGTGATAAATGCCACCTCCAAGAAGCGATTTTGACCCATTCTTTTGCTTCCTGTATAAAGACACAAAACTTCTGGAGGGGAATATTTGATATCTTCTCTAAAATACTTAAAATTAAACTGGAACCAGATATAAAACTGATTACATTAGGTATGTCAGAGGCCTGTTCTAAGCTAATGATATTTCAAAGACGTTTCCTTGACTACGGCCTAATAACTGCAAAAAAACGTATACTCAAATTTTGGAAAAAGACAGTTCCCACAGTGAAGATGTAGATTTCTGATATGTCCGAGACACTACATTTAGAAAACATTAGGCTTCTTTTGGCTGAAAAAGCAGATCAATTTTTCAAAACATGGTCGCCTTTCACTGAATTTCTGCAACAACAGAATGATTAAACACGAATTTAAAACCGATGCTAGGGATGGGTGAGGGGGGGAGGGAAGGTATATCTCCATCTTCCTTTCTCTTATTTCTCTTCTTTTCTTTTGCACTTCTTTGGTAGTTTAGGGGTCTCTTCCTTTCTTTCTTTTATTCTACTTCTTTTTCTTAATTCTCTCCTTTTTTCTCTTTTTTGATTTAGGTTTTAATGTTAAAAATGAAGATGTACAATAATTGTAAAACTGTCATGTCGATTGCCTTATTCCTGTACAATTGCTTCTAATAATTTTATTTATTTTTTAAGAAAAAAAAGAAAAATAGCTTCTTCTGTATGTCAAAGCTGTGGAGGGTCATGCCACTGATTGTATATCTTCCCCTTACATTTGACCTCCCAAGGTGCAACACCTCACACATCTTGAATTAAACTCCATCTGCCATGACACCACCCATTTCTGCAGCTGACCTTTATCCCAATGAGTACCTTGACAGCCTTCTTCAGAGTCCACAACCCCAGCAATCTTGGTGTCATCTGCAAACTTATTAACCCGTCCATGTTTGCATCCAAGTCATTTATATTTATCCCAAAAAGCAGAGGTCCTAGTACAGCGCCTTGTGAAAGTCCTCTGGTCACAGACCTCCAGTCTATTATTATCCTTAAATATAAATATTATCCTTCCACCACAACCCTCTGTCTTCTATCCGTAAGGCTGTTCTGAATACTTACAACCAAGTCACTGTATATTCTGTGCATCTTAATCCTCTGAATCAGCCTACCATGGCGGAGTTTATCAAATGCCTTACTAAAATCAATGTAGACAACAACCAACACCCCAACTTCACCGATCACTTTGCTGTCACCTCCAAAAACCCAATCAAGTTGACAAGTCACAACCTACCGTGTACAAAGCCATGCTGACTGTTCCTAATTAACCCATGCTCTTCCAAATGTGAGTAATCCTTTCCTGAATAATTCCCTATAATAGCGTCCCTACCACTGGTGTGAGACCTATAATTCTCTTTTTCCCTTCTTAAATAAAGGAAGAACATTAGCTACTCTCTAGTCCTCCAGGTCCTCACCTGGGGCTACAGAAGTTCTTTGTTAAGGCTCCAGCAATCTCCTCTCTTCCCTCTCTCAATAACCTGGGATAAATTCTATATTGTCCTGGAGATTTATCTGCCTTAATGCTCCAAGAGCCCCAATATCTCCACATTCTTAATCTCAAACTGCCTTTGCATGTTAGTATTCTCCACGCCGATCACACTGTCTTCCATGTCCTCCTTGGTGAAAACTGATGCAAAGTACTTGTTTGGTACCATGTCTACCTCCCCAGACTCCAAGCACAAATTTCCTTCTTGAGTGGTCCTAACTTCTCCCTGATCACCCTTGTTTTTTAAATAGGAATAAAAAGATTTATTTAATCTGACTCACCAAAGCCTAATTGACCTCTGTAAATTGCTCCTAGTGTGTAGGGAATGGATGAGAAATGGGAATAATATAGAACTAGTAAATGGATGGTCGGTGGTTGGCGTAGAATCGGTGGGGCAAATTACATGTTTCTATGCTGTATCTCAAAATCTAAAACTAAACTATATTAAGTATTTTTCAACATCACATCTAATGATTCTCAACAGAACCACTCTGTCTCTTTCCCTATTAAATGTCTGTGAATTTGCCATGTCTAACAGATGAGGGAAATGACTTATTCAGGTATTGAGCTAATCCCAACAAATGTTGGAGCCCTGCCACATCTGTCATTGTAGGTATCAACATGACTGCTTTAACTTTGATAGGATCTACACCAACTGGCTGGCACTCGTAGAATGTTTAATGAAAGGAAGCTTCTGCCTCTGAAGTTGCACTTTATCTTTATTTAGCGCTATTTCAAGTTCACATCTCCTTTGACGAAATTCACCAAAACATTTACCATAATCTTGAATCACTTTTCCAGTCCAAAATTTTTAATCCACAAAATTCCCAATTCTATTCCACGAGGTGGCCTTCATTTATTCTTACGTCAATCCATACCTTTTACTTTGGAAAAATTCTGGCAAAGAGTTGATCCCAAATGGCTTTTCGTTCAGTTTATTGCTTGAGACCATTGGGGACCAGATGTGAAATATATTAAATTGGCTCTACTGTTTCAACAAGCTTGATTCAGTGGTCTACCTTCAGGCATCCAATCCTATCATTAAGTGACAGAAAGCATTTCTGCATTGTACACTCCTTAATTATCATCTTACTGTATTTGTCATAACTTCAGTAATGTTTTATTAATTCAAACATTATTATTTGACAGTCCATGCTTAAATATGTATTTTTGTCCAGAAAAGGGGTTTGTAGTCAGGTGATCCACAAGCTTACTGTCCATCTTACATTTAGCCTCCAACTGAATCAAGCACCAGGCCCATTACTTAACAGAAAGTTTCACAGTGAGTTAGAATGTCAACCTTAAGTGGTTCTACCTCAAAATAATTTAAATCGTCAGTTGCTTTTAATGCGTACCTGAAGCAGAACCACTTTGCATTGGGATCCCTTATGTACATGAAATCTCAAGCAGTTGCCTGGCTTTACTTTAAGTGTAACACGCTGCTTATCATGAAAATCAAATACACTGAATTCGCTGACAACAAAATATATATATTCCTGGTTCTTATTAACTGTTCTGACTGCCTGTTCATGTGCAGATGATTTCTTTTCATAGCATTTTTTTATTTGCAAAGTTCTTGTACTTTCCACACTTGTTACATCTATCTATCCATCCATCCATCCATCCATCCATCCATCCATCCATCCATCCATCCATCCATCCATCCATCTATCTATCTATCTATCTATCTATCTATCTATCTATCTATCTATCTGTCTGTTCTTGACCGGTTTTGGCCATCTGTGCTGCGATTTCCGAGAGAACGCCGCCACCTACGGCCGTCATTTTTGGCCACCTCGCTCAGAGCCCCCTTCCGCCGCATGTGTGCCGAGGATTTTTCCCGTCGATTAAAAATGACAAGAGATATTAATGTTTTTACAAAATTCCCCATTCTCTCTGCTGCCCCTGCTGGCGGCAGGGGGGAGGGACTATACAACCAGGAAGTGGTGTGCCACACAGTCTCTTCAAGATGGAGGAAGGCAGAGGGTCAAATTTCTCTGAGCTGTGAATAACACTGAACACATGTCTACTCAAATGTAAGTGCCCTTAGTGGTTCTAAAATACTTGCAGAATGTGTCTCTATTGGTTCTAAAGCTTGCAAAAAATGTCTATTGGTTCTAAAGCTTACAAAAAATGTCTAATGGCTCTAAAGCTTGCAAAAAATGTCTATTGGTTCTAAAGCTTGCAAAAAAAATGTCTATTGGTTCTAAAGCTTGCAAAAAATGTCTATTGGTTCTAAAGCTTGCAAAAAATGTCTCTATTGGTTCTAAAGCTGGCAAAAAAATGTCTATTGGTTCTAAAGCTTGCAAACAAAATGTCTATTGGTTCTAAAGCTTGCAAAAAAAATGTCTATTGGTTAGCTAAAGCTTGCAAAAAATGTCTATTGGTTCTAAAGCTTGCAAAAAGTGTCTCTATTGCCTCTAAAGCTTGTATAAAGTGTCTCTATTGCTTCTAAAGCTTGCAAAAAAATGTCTCTTGGTTCTAAAGCTTGCAAAAAAATGTCTATTGGTCCTAAAGCTTGCAAAAAAAAATGTCTATTGGTTCTAAAATGGTTCATACTAGCGCTCCCGAAACCACCCCCCCCCCCCCCCCGCCCCCGCCCGGTTGGCTTGGCTTGGGTGTGTCTTGAAATTGAAAGGCACTACTTACTGCAAATGGTGGCATGAAGTTGAAAGGCACTACTTACTGCAAATGGTGGCTTGGTTGCTTTGGCTTGAAGTTGAAAGGCACTACTTACTGCAAATGGTGGCTTGGTTGCTTTGGTGTGAAGTTGAAAGGCACTACTTACTGCAAATGGTGGCTTGGGTGTGGCTTGAAGTTGAAAGACGCCACTTACTGCAAATGGTGGCATGAAGTTGAAAGGCACTACTTACTGCAAATGGTGGATTGGTTGCTTTGGCTTGAAGTTGAAAGGCACTACTTACTGCAAATGGTGGCTTGGGAGCTTTGACTTGAAGTTGAAAGGCACTACTTACTGCAAATGATGGCTTGGGTGCTTTGGCTTTAAGTTGAAAGGCACTACTTACTGCAAATTGTAGCTTTGGTGTTTTGGCATTAAGTTGAAAGGCACTGCAAATGGTGGCATGAGTTGAAAGGCACTACTTACTGCAAATGGTAGCTTGGGAGCTTTGGCTTGAAGTAGAAAAGGCACTACTTACTGCAAATGGTGGCTTGGGTGCTTTGGCTTGAAGTTGAAAGGCACTATTTACTGCTAATGGTAGCATGAAGTTGACAGGCACTATTACTGCAAATGGTGGCTTGGTTGCTTTGGCTTGAAGTTGAAAGGCACTACTTACTGCAAATAGTGGCTTGGGAGCTTTGATTTGAAGTTGAAAGGCACCTCTTACTGCTAATGGTGGCTTGGGTGTGGCGGGTGTGGTTTGAAGTTGAAAGGCATTACTTACTGCAAATGGTGACGTGGGTGCATTGGCTTGAAGTTGAAAGGCACCACTTACTGCAAATTGTAGCATGAAGTTGTAAGGCACTACTTACTGCAAATGGTGGTTTGGGTGCTTTGGCTTGAAGTTAGAAGGCACTACTGTAAATGCACTTACTTCCTGTTTGCACTGTATATTGATTTTAGATAAAACGCTACCACTTACGGCTGTGATTTTTGGCCATCTTACTCAGTCCCCATCCGCTGAGCAGCTGCAGAGAATTCTTCCCATCAATGAAAAATAAAAGTGTTATTAGTTTTTTTTTAAATGTTGAGAATCTCTCGCCTGTCAATCACTCCATGAAAGCCACACCTTTTCCGCTGGGGGGGTGGGGGGGGGGAGGGGTTATAAAACCCGGAAATGTGGGTGTGGCTCAGTCTCTGCAAGATGGAGGAGGGAGAGGTCATGACTCGCTGTCTTTAGTGGCTTTGCACCCTACTTCAAATGGTATGAAACTGCACTTAAATTTGGTGGCTTTGCACCCTGCTAGAAGTGGTAAGAAACTGCACTTGAATTTGGTGGCCTTGCACCCTGCTTGAAATAGAATTTCAAGGATTAGCCGTGAGTCAACTACCAGCCCACCAGCCGTGAGTGAGTTGCCAGCACAACAGGCTTGATTGACTGAGACGCCAGCCCAAGAATCCATTTGGCGCACAATTTGCATACTAGCTCTCTGGAAACCAGTCCCTTCAGCCCACAACACCCATACTAGCGCTCCAGAAAGCCGCCCCCCCCCCCCCCCCCCCAACTGGCCACCAATATTAGAATTGGTGGAGAGGTGGAATATTGCGTTGGATGACCAGCCCTCCTGTGTGATGCTGGGACCCAACGGGTCCCACTTAGTCTAGTATTTAACTAAAAGTTGGACTCGCTCCTCTCAAAGTTTCAATAGTTGGTGTTTCTTCATCCTCAACTTACAGCTTTTTACAGTCACCCCTATGGATTTCCTTAAATTTCCATTGTTGACTCACAAAAGATTTTTCAGTTATTTCTCTATTTCTGCTGCATGAAAAATCCCATTTGTTTTCTCTAAATTCAGGCTGGTTCCTCAAAGCAGTCATTTGCAGAACCTTGAATCTGCAATTCCAAGCACAAGTCTGTCTCTGAGTATTTCTTCTGTTATAATTTCATGAAATTCACAAACTTCTGTGGTTTTTCACAATACTGTTCTACATTGATCCTACGATCCACTCCGCTCTTGTCTTCTCCTGTTAAATATATGTCTCTCAAAGGGCCTGTTTCTTGGCAGTTGTCAGTAGCAAGAAAAGTTCCCCAGTTCAGATACTCTCTTTTTTTTAACCCCTCTGCTTTCCCCAGCCTACTTTATCACAGTAATGGGCCTGTCCCACTTGGGCGTTATTTGCGTGTCCTTTACGCGACATCATTTATGCGTCACGACGCACGACGCGCACGTAATGCGCGCATGGCGTGCATTACGCATGCATGGCGTGCATTACGCGCGCATGGGGCGTGGTGAGACGTGGTGGCGTAGGCAGTGACACGCGGTAGCACACTGCGCCCCAGGATTTTGGGATTCTCAAAATCCTCGCGCACCACCTGCGTGACGCGCAAATGACGCCCAAGTAGGACAAGCCCTTAAGAAGTGCTGTTACCTGGAATTATTGTAGATCCCATTCCTTGGAGAGCTTGTGATGGCAAAAAGAGAATCACCTGAATCCATCATGCACATAGTTAAGTTTCTGATTATGTTGTAAACATGACCAGCTCTAAGACATTCACTTAAATAAAATAATTTGCTTTAGGCAATCGTGTCTCCCATCACTGCCACCATATATGAATTCCTCTTTAATCAGCTAGTGGAGACTTGTTATGAAGATAAATTTATTTAAAGTAAAATGAAGTAACTTCATGAAACACAAGGAAAAAAATATATTGCATTTTATTTCGCTGATGCCTCAAGGTGCAGCAACCGTGGTTCAAACCTGACCTTGGGTGCTGTAATCATAATCATACTTTATTAACCAAGTATCCAACATACGAGGAATTTGATTTGCCATACAGTCATACCAATAAAAAAGAACAAAACACACAAAATACATTTTAGCATAAACATGCACCACAGTGACTCCTCCACATACCTCACTGTGATGGAAGGCGAAAAAAAAGTTCAATCTCTTCCCTTCTTTGTTCTACCGCGGTCAGGGGCCACGAGCCTTCCGTTGACAGGATGATCTTGGCTCCCGTAGCCAGCGGTCGGGCCCTCTGCATCGGGGCGGTCAAGCTCCTGCATCGGGGGGATCTTAGCTCCCCGCACCGGGCAATCAGACCTCGGGTCAGGGCTGGTCGAACCTCCTGCAACTTTGGAGCTTCCCGACATCAGTCTCTACCCGAGACTGTGAGCTTGATGGTGAAATCCGCAGGCTGCGGTTGGAACGTCGATCCCAGGCAAGGGATCACAGGCTCAGATGGTAAGTCCACGGCCCCACGGTGGGGCTCAAAGTCAGTCTCGAGCAAGGCCTCCAGCTCCATGATGTTAGGCCGCAGAGCGATCCGGAAAACAATCGCATCTCCGGCAAGGTAAAAGTTTAAGCAAAAAGTTCCCCCGATCCCCTCCCCACCTCACATAGAACAAACCAGAGAACATTAACACGTACCTTTAAAATACACTAAAAATAACAACAAAAAAAAAAGACAGACAGACTGTTGGCGCGCCACCCGGTGGAAATGTATGTGTGGAATTTGCTTGTTCTGTCTTGAACAGCATGGGTTTGTCCAAGGTCTTCCAGTTTGCTCCCACCAGCCACAAATCACGCTGATTGATTGATTAATTAAGTTGAGTGGATTTTGAAGGAATTAAGAGGGGAAAGGAACTGCTCTATGGGATAGCATTTGGAGAGTTGCGGGCTATGGGGAACTGGGACAGGAAAGGAGTTGAGGCCTGCAGCAGATAAAACACGATCATCTGAAATAGCATGCATGCTTGAGTGGCCAGGTGACCTACTCTTAACTTCTTGTGTTATTTTACCACACTGCAGCCATTAAGCATAAGGAAGGCTGAGGTAAGAGAATTTCCAAAAGGAATGCATTAATTATTTTTAGCCAATGTTAGAGTCATAGAGTCAGTGTCATACAGCATGGATACAGGCCCTTTGGCCCATCTTGCCCACACCGACCACTTTTCTATTTCTAAATTTAGCTTGGGGTGTTTATTTTGGTTTGACTTTTAGTTGCAAGTGGACCTTGTGATGTCCAAGGAATTGTTCTGTGAAAGACTGGTTAATGTAGAAATGGGATTGTCTTTTCATGAATTGTAGTCCAATGAGCTGTTTACAGAGAAACCAAATTCCTAGTCCACTTTATGCTCAATATGCTCAATGCCTCTCATTATTTTGTATACTTCTTTAAGCTCTCTCGTCAACTGGTACTGTGGTATTTTTCTCCTTGTGCTACCTGTTTTACTTGTCTATATCTTGATTGTACTCATATATTGTATGTCTTGACTGGAAAGCACACAAACAAAGCTTTTTATGTATCTCAGTGGAAGTAGCAAAAATAAAATAATACCCATACCAATATCCTGTTCTCCTGCCAGACTTCAGCTAGACAGAACATACAAAAGCTTGAATACATATACCAATAGCTTCAAGAACAGCTTATTCACAATTGTTAGCCGACTGCTGAACAGCCTCCGATAAACAAATGCAGAAATCCTGATCTTCCAACCCGCCTCATTACAACCCTTACACATTTTGTTAATATCTGCACTTTCTCTGTGGTCATAACACTGTAAAACTATATTTTGCACTCTGATAATTGTCTCTTTGCACTATCTGTTGTACTTGTGTATGACTTGATTGTACTTTGTGAAGTATGATCTGACCAAATTGTACACAAGAAAGGTTTTTCACTATTTTAGTAAATTTGGGAATAATAAACCACTATCTATTACTGTAATAGTCACAAAAGGAAGAGTGAGGCAACACGCAAACTTGAAGAACAGCTCCTCATATTCCGTTTGGGTAGCATATAACCCAATGGTATGAACATTGAATTCTCCAATTTTAGGTAAATTTAAATGCCCCCCCCCCCCCCCCTTTCTTTCAGGTGTCACCCACATGCTGGTGCAACATCAATTTCTCTCACTATACTGCCCATTTCCTCCCCTCCACCCCCAATCCCCCATCATCCCTTTCCACATTTCATTCCCTCTGGCCTAACATTTCACTCTTCTCTCCTTATCTGAGACTTTTGTCTCCTTTCATCTTTAGCCCTTTTCCATCTATTTGTTTATCAAACCTCCCTCATCTGGATCCACCTATCACTTGTTAGGCTACCCCCACCTCTTTTCCAGCTTTGTTCCCCTACTACAATTGGGCTGAAAAAGGATCCAGACCCGTTGAGTTAAGACTCTAAAAATGTGCTTATTGTGGCCTTGTCAAACATAAGGGTTAGCACTACACACTACGAATCCCAGCTGTGGAGACACTGGTATCGTTGTCTCGTTGTAGGACATTGATCATTCTTTTAATCTGGATTTTTAACTTATGTATTGTGTATTTTTTTAATATAAATTATGATGTTTTTATAAGTGATATACTAAGATTTTATATGTATTTTATATTTAATATGCAATGCATTTTTTATGTAATGTTGCCCCTTGTCTGGACCTTGAGTCCGTAATAAAGTTTATTAATATGATTATTAATTAGTTACACCAGCCCTTTGTGTCCTATTGAGGGATCCAGGCCAGGCGCAACCAAGAGGGATTAGCTAAATTAGGCAACGTGACAGGCATGGACGAGTTGGGCCAAAGGGTCGGTTTCCATGCTGTATAACTGGCATCTAATCAGCATTTACTCATTAAATGGAATCATGGTCCACCCACTCTGCATACATCTGACATGCGTTAATAGTGACATTCACTCCCCATTGAGCCCCAAAAATGAATTTGACAGAATTAAACTATATACCTTTCAGGTCTACATAAAAGTAAATTGATAATTATTTAACAAAGATAATCAAAATAGTGTACGAAGGAAGTTCAGGGAATGTGGTGAAAGCGCAGAGCTCTGCTTGAAGCCTTGGGCTCCTCTGTGCCTGTAGTTTTCATAATTAGCTGTGGTTTGCTCATTAGTATTCCAATCCATTTGTACTAAGTCTTTTTCTTTCCACCTACAATCAGGCTTGATTCTATAAGGTGCTTGACCTTTTACAGGTTCTGCTTCAGCTTATTATTATGTATGTCACAAGGCAGAAAAGGGATGATGTGATCCCACTTCTTGCATAGTGAGCAGACAGCCAGCTCCTCAGTTTGGAACTGCAGGTGCTGGTTTATACACAGCCGCCTGGAGCGCGTGACGTCATTTGAAGATGGACATAAAATACTGGAGCAACTCAGCTGGACCGGCAGCATCTCTGGAGAGAAGGAAGGGTGACGTTTCGGGTCAAGACCCTTCTTTCAGACTGAAGAAAGGTCTTGACCCGAAACATCACTCATTGCTTCTCTCCAGAGATGCTGCCGGTCTCGCTGAGTTGCTCCAGCATTTTGTGTCTATCTTCAATTTTCTTGGCCCCGCTCTGGGAGTAGAAGTGGGGGCAGATCCGGACCGCAATGGCCGTGAGCCCCAGGCTGAGCTCGGCGATCGTTTGCCTGCTTCTGCTGCTGTTGGAGGTGAGACGTTGCGTCTTGAGCCTGTCCCACTTTGGCCGTCAGTTACGCGACAGGCCGGTGGCCGGTGTCGCTACAAAAGTTTGGAGTGCTGCGCGATACCACTCACAACTCCATACCCCTCCGCGCTTCTCAGTGGGACCGGCCCCGCGCGGCCACACGATGCCCGTGCGCCTCAACGCGACAACAAGGTCGCATAATTTGTGTGCCAAGGACACGTAAGTGGGACAGGGCCTTAAGCCTTGTCTCCATGCAATGCCGCCCCATCCCAATGAGCAGGTTATCAAAGCTGTCAAAACACAGAATATTTCTGATATTCAAATACATTGCTATATTATTTACAGACATTTAAGTTTTTTTTATAAAGTTAAGGATGACCATGTTTAAAATAAATAAGAAATGAAGCACTTGCAACTTTACAAATATTTACATGAATTAACATAATTCGAGAAATGCATAATAAACATTTTTAGTCTTAGAGAATAACAGTGTGGAAACAGGCCCTTTGGCCTTACTTACCCACATCAGACAACATGTCCCATCTACACTAGTCCCACCTGCCTGCATTTGGCCCATATCCCTCTAAACCTGTCCAGAATTATGCAAAAAAAAGTTATTTAAAATTTGAAATTCAAAGAGCTTGTATTGGAACTTAGTTAATAAAATAGAAAATTGCAGTTTTTTTCTAAATTAAACTTATTTTTCATGGAATTTGAAAATGATTACGACTTTCTCTGACTGTGGTGGATTAATAAAGGCATTATAAAACATAGAGTTTTAATGTAACTGCTGATTCCATGCCAACTTATGAGTAAATTGGTGTTCTGTATTCTGAATAGGATGGTATTCCATTTTAGACTCTCCCATGCCATCAAGAGAGATGGGACTTTTGTTGTATCCAAATGAGAGATCAATGGTACCATTTATGTTAACAGAGCCTTCTAAATGTTTGCTATTTCTTTATTCAAATGGAGAATAAACTAACCCCAATATTCAGAATGTTTCAGTAAATAATCGAATTGAAATGACATTTATTTTTCATTTGGAGCAACAAACTATCGAATGGAGGAACTCAATGGGTCTGGCAGCATCTGTGGATGGGAAGGAAAGGTCAACGTTTTATGTCAAAACGGTGCATCAGGAATTTCATTTAGTTTGTCATTAGTTTTAAATTCCTGGGAGATTCAATTGTTAAACTCACCAGGCATAGTTTGCAAATTTACAAGTGCATATTTTAAATTTGGAATTTCAAATTGTAAGTACTTCTTGTGCATAATTGAAGCTATCAATGTTATATGCTTGTGAGTCTCTTGGCAGCGGAGCTTAACGTTGAATACTAGAGAGACAGAATTAACTAAATTATGCACAAATCTTATCACTAGCCTGAAGGTGCTGAGTACTGTCATCACACAAACAAGCATCCCCCCCCCCCCCCCCATCGACCCCATCTATACTTCACACTGCCTCGGGAAAGCAGCCAACATATACGACATCCCATTTACACCCCAGAAATTTGCATGTTTCCTACGACTCATAACAACTTATCTGGATGCACAACAAAAAGCATCCTATTGAAATGCATCACAGCTTGGTTCTGAAACAACAATAATATTGTAGAGAGTTGTAGATGTAGGCCTGTCCATCACACAGACAAGCATCCCACCATTGGTTCCAACTACACTTCACACAGACTTGCGAAAGCAGCCAACATAGTCAAGGATTATTTTTACTCCTGTCATTCCCATTTCTCCCCTCTCCCATCGGGCAAAAAATGCAAAAGCTTGAAAACATGTACCACATCTTCAGGAGCAGCTCCTTGCCTGCTGTTATCAAGTTACTGAACGATCCACCCATAAGCTACAGTGTAGTCACGATCTATCAACCTACCTCATTGCGGACCTTGTACTTTTTAAAAATCTGCACTTTCTCTGTAACTGTAACTGTAATTCCAGCAATATATCCTGCACTATGATATTTTTCTCCTTTGTGCTACCTATTTTACGTCTATATACCTTGATTGTGTGTCTTGACAGGGATAACACGCAAACAAAGATTTTCACTGTATCTCGGTAGAAGTAGCAATAATAAACCAATACTACACCAATATCCTCTTCTCCCCTCTCTTGCCAGACAGAAAATACAAAAGCTTGAATACACATACCAATAGATTCAGGAACAGTTTCTTCACCATTGGTAGCAGACAACTGAACATTCCTCAAATAAACTAAAGCTGAAGCCCCAATCTTCCAACCCACCTCATTACGCCCCTTACTTATGTAGTATGTGTAGTGGCCATTTGGCTTGTTTTGCATGTCATTGATGATGGCATGTGTCTTTAAATTTTAGACTGCCCATTATATTGTGGGTGGGATTTATGACGCATTTTTGGGCGTGTTTTGGGCTATGTATCTTGCACAGAAGCTTAGTTTTTAGTTTTAGTTTGGACCATGGAGAAGGTTTACCCTTCGACCATGCGAAGTGTAACGGAGACACGAGGAGTTTTATAATGTTTAAAGTAATAAGCTGGAGTTCGATGAAGATAATAGTAACGGGTCGGAAGAAATGTGGATGTATCTTACTGTTTTCTATCAACAATAAAGCATTTATTCATCAATAGACCGTGTTTTGAAGATTTATCTGTGAAGAAGCTCTGATGGTCTCTGTGGGTGAGTCCCATGCGTTTCGGAGACAATCCCTTTAACCAAGCTCATCCATTTAGCGGCTAGAGGGTTAATTTCTTGAATGATATAAAAATCGGCCGCTACAGTATGATTTCACTGAGTAGTATGCAAAGGAATTTGGTACACATGACAATAATAAACCAATATCTAATACTACAAATGGAACTGCCTCCTTCATTGCCAGGGTGAGTGTAAAGAAGTGTCATCAACAAACACACTGTAACTTTACTTCGTTTATTTATACTGTAACATTACAATGAGCACTAGCTGTACGTGGTCTGTCACGGGAACTAGAGAGAAAACAGTGGGTGGGGAGGTTGTAATTATACTTGTGATATGGGGAGTGGTTAGTAGTGGTGAGGTAACTATATTAAAGATACATGCACATATCATCTACAGTGAGGTAACACACAAAGTGCATGAACAGCACTTCATATTCCGCTTGGGTAGCATATAACCCAATGGTATGAATATTGAATTCTCCAATTGTAGTTAACTTTAACCCCCCCCCCCCCCCCACCCCAGGCTTTCTTTCCAAGAATAAGATGTCAAAAAATAGATGCACACCAATTCCTCTAACTATCCTGCCCCTTACCTCCCTCACCACCCCACCAACATCTTCCCTTTCCACATATCACTCCCCCTGGCTTAACATTTCACCAGTCTTTGTTCACCCATTTGCCAATTAAACCTATCCACCTATGACTTTATCCCACTACCCACATCTTTTCCACCTTTGTCCCCCTACTACATTCAGTCTGAAGAAGGATCCCGACCCAAAACTTTGCCCATCCATGTCCTCCAGGGATGCTGCCTGACCGGTTTTGAGTTACTCCAGCACTTTAACTATGTACACGCCTCAATTGCTTAAATGGTTTTTAAGAGGCTGCACATAATGCCTGGAGAAAAAAATGAATAGCAGTTGCAAATTATTCCATCAAACAAATTTGGTGACATCATAAGCCATTTATGGTAAGTTAATCATCATTTGAAACTTCCTTTCAGCACATATAGATGGAGTGGGAATGACTTAAGTGCATCTGGAATTTCGTTTAGTTGAACGGCTTCCTAATCACCCCTAAACATAAATATATACGATGGAAAATGATGAAGAGATATGACAGGTTTACAGGCAAAAAAGAATATGCTGAAGAGCAAATCTAGTGCTGCCGTGCTGCATTACCATTTGGGATCTGTGTGTGGAGCCAGAAGTACATTGAATACATTACTATAGGGAGAGGCAGGACATCTAGTCATTGTATGCACTAAATCTTAATAACAAACCAATGAATTCTAACAATCTTAGGGAGTCACAGTGGCATAGCGGTAGAGTTGCTGCCTTACACGCTTACAGCGCCAGAGCCCTGGTTCGATTCTGACTATGGGTGCTGTCCATACGGCGTTTGTACGTTCTTCCCGTGACCGCTTGGGTTTTCTCCGAGATCTTCGGTTTCCTCCCACACTCTAAAGATATACAGGTTAATAGGCTTGGTGTATGTGTAAAATTGTCCCTAGTATGTGTAGGATAGTGTTAGTGTGCGGGAATTGCTGGTCAGTGTGGACTCGGTGGGCCTAAGGGCCTGTTTCCACGCTGTATCTCTAAACTAAATTATGAAGTAGTAAGATAGTTCCCTTCAGTTGGTCAACATAGAGGAACCTATCTTATTTTCAAGTTCGTTGGCCGAGTAGATGTACCAGTTGTGTTATTTCCAGTGCAAAATAAAATATATTTTCCTTTCCATATTTCAATACGTCATAAAATTAGGCTATTTGCTTCCTATCTTAACTCTCTCCCCCCCCCCCCCCCCCCCAGCCATTAACACCCAGGTTTGCTTTCCTCCATGCACGTCGCTCCCCACCCTGACTATTATCTGCCACTCAACTCTCCCCACCAGTAACTTGCCAGTACATGCCCCATTCCTGAAGAAGGGTCTCAACCCATTCCTTCTCTCCAGAGATGCTCCCAGTCCCGCTGAGTTACTCCAGCATTTTGTGTCTACCTCCTCACTCTATATTTGGGGTAGTTAAAATCCCTTACGATGACAACCTATTGGTCTTGCAGCTGCCTGCAATCTCCTGGCATATTTGTTCTTCAAATTCCTGTTGACGATTTGGTGGCAATTAGTAAACTCCCAACAATGTGATCACCCCCTTTTATTTCTCATCACCACCCATATGGCCTCACTGGATAAATAAGGTGAACAGTAATGTCATCTTGGACTACTGCCATGACATGCACCCTCTTCTTTTACCCTCACCTCTATCTCTCCTACAGCGACTGTACCTTGGAGCATTATGTTGCCAGAACTGTCCCTCTCTTGGCCAGGTTTCCGTAACAGCAACAACATCCCAGTTGCACCCATCCAAACCCTGAGTTCATTCACCTTACCTGTCAGGCCTCTCGCATAAAAATAGATGCAATTCAATCCAAGAGACCTTCATCACTCCCTGGTGTACCCCTACCTATTCTGTCCACTGAACTTTCTTTCATCACTTTCCATACCGACTTCCAGCCCGTTACCTGCCTTCGTCCTGCGTATCTTCCAGGGTTGCTATCTTGGGAGTGATAATTCACCCTGATTTTGCACCGTCATGTTAACCCATCCCTTTTGCAGGCCTATATTTGCTTCTGATATAGCAGTGATTCCGCTTAAAATCTTCTCCCTTGATTCCCTCCATGATAATTTCCTTCCAAATCTCTATAATTTCAATCAGCCTAATATAATAACCTTCAATACTATATTCTTGCTTATCGTTCCATCAGATATTACTTTAAAAATTGCTTTACCCCAAGACGTGATTTTGTGTCGAATCTCATTTGTTCATACTTTGAACAGTTTGCAAAGTTAGAGATTCTGCATAAGTAATTTGTTGGTCAGTGTTAACATTTTTCAACATAAATATGGAAATTTCAAAACAAAAGTTTGCTTTAAATATTGAACCACCTTAGTAAATTTATAAATTTAGCTTTGGACTCTTTGTTACGCATTGTTGAAAGTTTCACAGAGAAAATTGACCTGCAGGTAAATATTCTTGATGTTACAACTTCAGTATTCCATTATATAAAGTCCCATGATTCATTCACAGAATGCATTAATTTTGTATATATACAATTCAAAGGCAAAAGTAGTGATGAAAATTGGACATTGATCGATTAAGAGTTCAACCTTTACAACAAGCCATTAAAATGTTTACCAGTTTTTCTAGCTCAGTTACTGGCGCAGTGTGTTTTTAGGAAGGGGGTGAGGCTGGGACGATTCGGGGTTGTAATGGAAGGTCAGTGGTGTGTGGGGGGGGGGGGGGGGGGGGGGCTGCTAAATGAAGTTGCATTATACTTTGCAATATTGATATATTAACATTATATGCCTATATGCATCTAAACCTTTCCTATCCATGTACCTGTCCAAATGTATTTTAAATGTTGTTATAGCATCTGCCTCACCTACCTCCTCTGGCAGCTCATTACATACACCTACAACCCACTTCAGTCCAAGCCATCTAATACTCTAGCCACCTGCACCATGCCTCCAAAGTGCGAGAAAACAATTCTCCCCTGACCTTTCTTCCTTTACCCCTCATGCCTCCCTCTGCATTCATTTTATATATGCTCATTTCATTCCTTCCTCATTAACCTTGCTGGCCTCCAGATTGCTTCATATTGTTAAAGATTTTCACTCCTTAGATATTAATCTCCCTCTCCTTTAAATTTGCTGTCCCATACTTTACCTTAAAGAAAAATGTTAACCTACAATCATTATGAACTTCACTTTCCTCTCTGCGATCCTGGAATTTCTCAAATCCATATCCTTATCACATTCTGAACCTCTGCTTGAATCCCTTGAATTAGGTTTGCTCTGCTGATCCATGGCTCAATTGTTTCTGATAACAGATCTTCTTTGAAAGTGTGAAGTGATTTATCCTTGTTCTTTTCAACCTGCTCACTGCCTCTTGCACAAAAATGAATTTATCTTCCTCTAATGTCTCTCTGCCACTTCCAAATCAATGGACTATTTGCTTGGTTTTCTTCCTATCTATACAGTCATAACGTGCAAATTGGCAGCAATTGGTTCTCTTCCTTTGCCTGCACCATTATTTTAATGCCTCCAGAAGCCTATTCTCAATTCCCTCCTATTTTTCATCTGAATGTTTCCTTCAATTACTTTACAGCATCAATTTCCATTTGTATGCTGATGACACCCACCTTTACCTCACTGCCATATTTTTTAGTCCCCCAACTATCTCTATGTTGTTAGACCATTGGACAAGCAGAAATATACTAATACCTGGAAGAAGAAGCTATCCATGAAACAATTCCGTAGCCATTGATTCATTTCCTTTTCCAAATAATTGGTGAAACTGAACATGATTCTTCCCAATCTTGATTGATTGATTCTTTATCATCACATTTGACATGTCAGAGTTTTGCAGACCACACACTGGGTATGCAAAGAGTCGCCACGTATTGGGTGCTGACAAAGCTACAGAGCATTCATTATAGTTCCCAATGGTCACTCTTTGTTCTCGGCATCTCCCCCTCGCCGGGTCCCTCTTTCTTCATGGCAGCATGTCCTCGACTGACTTCTGTCATCCGACCTCCGACACCCACCGCAAGCCCGTCTGACCTCCAGCACTAACCATGGGCCCATCCTCGGCCCACCAGGTCCACTCTTGGACGGCTCTGCAGCGTCGGCCAGGAGTTTCCGGCAGCCCTCCACGTTCTCCGACGTGGGTCCCGTAGACATTCCCGGTGAGTTGCCGGGCCTTTCGGGCAGGTCTGACATCCCCAGCGAGGGAGCCGGGCCTACTGGAGGGCTTGGCTCAGCTCGCCGGGAACACTCCCAGCCACCCTGCTTGCTGGGAATCTTGGAGTCATAGTTGCACCACATGCACATGCCATTGCTACAACTACCTTGTTCTATGTCTGCAACATCAACCAACTCTGCACCTGCTCCTGCTCATCTGCTGCCAAAACCATTAACCAGATCTTAGTGGGACCTGAGCACGAGTATTCCAATGTATTCCTGATTAGTCTTCCTTTCCTATTTTGTGTAAGATAGAAACTATCCAAAACTCCACTTCCAGACCCTAATGCGTGCTTTTGGTTCCCTTGCTTTTGTGTCAGCGGGGCTTGGGCAATATTTATTGGACAAATAAGAATCAATAGATCTGGAGTCATCTGCAGGTTAGTAAATCTCCTTCCAAACAAATGTTTAAAAATACTACTACAGCTTTATATTAATTTATATATCTGCATCTGCTGTGGTGTAACAAGTACTCTCATCTCTAGATTGACAGTCCATAACTGGGGATTACTAGCCCACTAACACAACTTCTCTGCCATCATACTTTGCATGATGTACCGTACGAGAAACAATGGAGAGTTATACAGGTTTGAGCAGAGGTCCATATTCTCCTCTGGGGAAATGCCTGGGCGGTTTTGATGGGTGTGGTATATTTTGCGGCACAAAGCTGCTAATAGCAATAAGCCATGCAAAAAAATGGCCAATGTTCTCAGGAACATTACGTAAATGTTGGCTATTTGCCTGCTCAATATAAAGCTGAGATATCAGGTTATGTGAATATATACCAGCCATTGGAGCCTCAGTAATACCTAATGTAAAGGATTAGGATATTCACTCAGTTCTTCCACTGCCTCATGCAAATAACATTACGTGGTCAATGCTGTTTTGAGTGTTGCACTGAAATGTCTCAAGTTGTACACCATTTTCATAATTACACTCAAAATGCCACACAAAGGAAGCACTTCTAAACACCTCTGCAAAACAACATAAAAGGTAAAGTACTGGATAATAATTACCAGAAGTTTAAAAACCTGTCAGATTTAGAATACACCAGATTGTTGTCAATTAAAATGCAGTTGATGCACCAAGAATAATGATCCCCAATTTCTTCAAGACTGATCTACTGACAACTTATTCACATGAAAGATCTTTATGGAGTTCAATCCAATTACATATATTGCAATTTAACAACAATAACCAATTCCAGATCAGGTATTAAAGTCAGAATTTAGATTAGAGTTGTCGCACACAGATGTTAGAAAACAAATTGCTGAATGCATCTGAATCGTTGTACAGCAAATGTAAGTATTCTGATGTTACAATAAATGTTAGTGGAATAACAACATTACAGCCATAAAACATGTAGTGGCTAATTAATAAAATACACATTCCGAATTCAAAATGTTAGTAATTAACTTTTAATAACTGAGCAGCAAATATAGAGAATGAATAATTTGCTGATAATGAACTTCCCATAGAAACCGTGTTTCAGTGTATTCCAGTTCTAACTGTTGATGTAATTCATGTTGGATATTTACATCGTTAATATTGATAACCTGAGAAGCTTTCTTCCTTGTACCAGCAATACGGAATCCAACTGCACCATTCTACCCATACCTCCATTGCACAGATTGTCTTAATATTATTAAGAATCTGATTTTTCTTATTGTTATAAAAAATAACCAGTATATCATTACACCCCTGCATTACTGATTGTTTTCAGAGCAGCTCAAACGTTAACTGGTTTAAATGTGAACATGATCCTTTAGTGTAACTGTTAAACGCACATGGACTGGAAATCTTCTTTGTTATGAAGGACAGGGATGCTGTCATGTTTGCACATTGATCCATGCGTCATTTTCCACATCTATCTATCTATACTATTACTAAAACTCTCATCTTGACCACTTCCGGTCTGCGTTGCATTTAAATTTGCGCAAAAACGCTACCTTATATCGCTAGGATTACGCACCACCTTACTCACCGTTCTCCTCTGCTCCAAGCCACCAAGTTTTGTTCCGATTGGTGGAAGATTCCAAAAGTTAGGAAGGTTTAAAAAATCGTGAGATCAGCAGATTGGTATTCTCGTCGTGACACCCCTCCGGCACCCGCTGTTAATCTTTGCTGTTAATCACCTGGTGGAGCGAGGAGAATAAATCCCCGGAGGCAGGGCTGAGTCCACAAGCCGTGTGGAGAAGAACGACCAGCGAAGCGACCAGTGCCCGCTGTGCGTCCCCATCGCACCCCCAACCCTTTCCCCTCTGGTCCCCCTCACTGGCTTCTGCCCCCCTCCCCCATAATACCGCACTCTCCCCTTGGATCTTCCCTGTCTTTTCTCCGACCTCTCTCCCCCACGTCCCAACCCCCCCCCCCCCCCCCACACACACACACTCCCCCTCCCACACACCACTCCCTTCCACACAGCCCTCACAACCCACCCCCTGCTCACACACACACCAAGCTTTTTCCCCCTCCCCCACGTCTTTACTGCAGCTGCGGGAGGTTCTGGATTAGCCGACCCGGCCCTACCCAGTCCAGCCAGCGCCAAGTCGGAGATGGCTCCGATGTCGCAAAACGGATAACGGGGATTCCGGCGGAGGAGAACGACCAGCGAAGTAACCATAGCCCGCTGTGTCCCCATCGCACCCCCAACCCCTTCCCCTCTGGTCCCCCTCGCTGGCTCCTGCCCCTCTCCCCCGTGATACCGCATCTCCCTCATGGTTCTTCCCCCATCTTTTCTCCAAGCTCTCTCCCCCCCTGCCCCCACACCCCCCTCACCCACACACACCCCTTCCCAAACCACCCCATCCCACATCTTCCCTCCCCCACCCACACCCTGCCCACTCCACGCACCCCCCCCCTCCCCCCCACAAATCCCTCCTCCCCCCCCCTCACAGACCCAATGGGTCCCACTTAGTCTAGTGTCCCAATAAAAACTGGTCTGCTATCCAAAAATATGAGGACAGTTTAGACTTTGAGATTCCTTGCTGCCCCTTTTAATATTATTTATTGCTTGCAATTTGAAAGTACCACAAATCCCACCCGGTTAAATTTCAGTGTTGCTTAGTGCATCAAGGGGGTAATTGCAGATGGCCATGCTGGGCAAGATAGTAAAATGGACGACATGTCTTCATCACGAGCTGTCCTTCCATAATCCTCCCATATACCGAAGAGCTGAATGCAGACATGAAATGAAACTAAAAAGTGAATAAAATGGAAGTAACTTGTCCTTAAATGTTGACTTCAGCTTTCTCATTCCAAAAACATCATGTTCATTTGTACAAAAGACTGATTACTTCATCATCACCAATAATTGTGGGATGCTTTCTGATGAAATGCCCACTTTGGCCAGTTGCTTGCTACTCTCCAATAAACTTGTGCTGTTTGATGCACTTTATTATCATGGTGATAATCAGAGGGGTTAGGATAAGGTTACTCTCATCACAAGTAAGCCTGCATTTCTACTCTATGTTGAACCATGGCTTTGACACTTTTTGACAATGATGGAGTAAATAAGAGAACTGGTTCGGCAACTTGAAGAGGAAAAGACTACAAAAAGTAGTAAACACTGCCCAGTCCATCATCGGCTCTGACCTTCCTTCCATCGAGGGGATTTATCGTAGTCGCTGCCTCAAAAAGGCTGGCAGTATCATCAAAGACCCACACCATCCTGGCCACACACTCATCTCCCTGCTACCTTCAGGTAGAAGGTACAGGAGCCTGAAGACTGCAACGTCCAGGTTCAGGAATAGCTACTTCCCCACAGCCATCAGGCTATTAAACCTGGCTCGGACAAAACTCTGATTATTAATAACCACTTTCTGTTATTTGCACTTTACCAGTTTATTTATTCATGTGTGTATATATTTATATCATGGTATATGGACACATTTATCTGTTTTGTAGTAAATGCCTACTATTTTCTGTGTGCTTAAGCAAAGCAAGAATTTCATTGTCCTATACAGGGACACATGACAATAAACTCACTTGAACTTGAACTTGAACTTGATATATTATAATTATAATTGATAAATAAAGCCAGTAAGGTGGCAACCTTTGCTTCCATTTCTTCACAAGAACAAGTATATAAGATTGTGGAGTTGACAGGGCAACACATTTCCATGAGACTCAATAACCTTGAGTAAAAAATCAAACTGAAGGCACGTACCACCAGATTCAGATACAGATTCTTCCCCACTGATATCAAACTATGGTATGGATCTCTTATAAAGATGTAGTTCTGATCGCCCAACCTATCTTGTTGTGGCCCTTTCTCTGTAGTTGCAACACTATTCTCTGCACTCTTTTTTATTTCTCTTTGCACTACCTGTTGTACGCGTATGGTTTGATTGTACTCATGTACGGTAAGCATGCAAAACAAAGTTTTGTCACTAGCTCGGTACACATGATAATGATACCAATAACAAATTGTTGAGGGAACTGAGTGGATCAGACAGCATCTGCGGAGGGATATTGACAGATGACATTTGAGGTTGGGATCTTTCTTCGGTGAGTGACTACGACTACTACTATGACCAGACAAAGAAGTCTCCATGGATGGAACAGTTAGCCAGTTCCAGATTTATTGCAGTACACAACCACATAATAATATACCGTGGAACCTGAGCAGTAAAGACACTACTGTTCAATTATGTCAGAGCCCTTCATGTAACCATTAATTTCCATTTTTAATGGAACTCTGGAGATCTGAGTAATTGAAAAGTATGAAACCGTGTTCTGGAATTTCCCCAGAGCACTGCCTGTTGACGCTCCACACTCAGTCACAATCGCTCTTCCCTTTCAAAGCTCCTCTGTAAGAACATCCTCAAAGGAGTATGCTTCAGGGCCAGTGAATCCTATGGCAATGGTTTGACAGAACTGCACCCTCAGACTGACATTCATAAATTTATAAAAACATTTAAAAAATGTTAAAAAAATTAAACATACCATTCATTTTTAAACTCATTAAAACTTTCCAAAAATAGAAAAGAATAATGCTCTTAGGAATACCAAAAAAAAACATTCAGAACAATTATGTTGGAATTATCTGTAATTTAACTCCCTCCTGCAGGATCCCAGCAAATGGAGTCATTGAACCTAATCTGGCAATGGGTTCAGTGAGGATTTCCAGTATAATTGCTGGGAAGCTGCAGAAGTGCCTCCTCTATCACTATCTCTTTCTCTCTCTCTGGCTCTCTCTCTGGCTCTCTCTCTGATTTGCTTCCACTCCAGTTGTGTGGGTTCTGAGGTGACCGTTGATGCCAATGTGGCAACCATGTACTCTTCCGCAGATGAGGCTTGTGCAAGTGGGTAATTTGAATGGTTAAGTATTCCTTCTATTGCTTACACTGGGCTTCTGTGTATTCCCAAAGTATGGATGCACGATTCTCAATATCATCCTCTTTCCTCATTCAGCACTTTAAGCAATCGTCAGCCTGAGATTCCCAAACATCAATGGGCATATTGATTTTCTTCAAGAAGCCTATAGCTTCATATATCTTTTTTTTCTAGCTCCACCTGCTAATTTCTTGCATGACAGAACTCCGCATGATCTGTCTGGTATGTGACTGGCGTGGTCTGCCCAATTAAACTATTTAGTGTAGGAGGGAACTGTCCTGGAGTTACCCTGTGAGAGGACAATGACTCCTTGGTGTGGTTTAATAAACCAAATTTGATTAGGAAGCTTAAGGTGAAGGCAGTAATCATAATATGATAGAATTCAACCTGTACTCACGTCGCAACGGCCTCTGCAGTCCGTCTGTCGTTTTTATATTTTTTGTCTCGTTTGTATGTAGTTTTTATTAATTTTTTTAACTGGGTATGTGTGTGGGGGGCGGGGGAAACTTTTTAAAATCTTTCCCCTGCACGGAGAACCCGACCTTTTCTCTGTCGGGTCTCCGTTGTCGTTGGGGCCGAGCACCGTGGAGCGGCCTCCAACCGGAACGACATGGGGCTCCAGTCGCGGAGCTGCGGACTTACCCACCAGCGTGGAGCTGGCCGAGTTCGGAGTGGGAGGAGCGGTGGTGGCGCGCTGCTGCGGCCCGACCCAGGAGATTCGGGGGCTCCAGCCGCTGGCCCGGTGGACGGTGATACCGGGAGCCCGCGGGTCCCTGCTGGGAGACCGCTTTTCGGGGCTTCCGCAACTGCGACTTCTCCCGCCCGAGTTGCGGGGTTAAGGATGACCTGGAGCGGGGCCTTGCATCACCCGGCACGGCTTTATAATTGCCGCGGGACTTATTTACCATCGCCGGCCGGGGGCTTTGACTCTGACACCGGGAGGAGACCGAGGAGTGCAGGGGAGAGATAAGACTTTGCCTTCCATCACAGTGAGGAGGAGATTCACTGTGATGGATGTTTGTGTAAATTGTGTTGTGTCTTGGTTCTTCTTCTTGTTTGTATGACTGCAGAAACCAAATTTTGTTTGAACCTCTGGGTTCAAATGACAACAAATAAATTGTATTGTATTGTATTGTATTTTGAGAGGGAGAAATTAAAATCAGATTTATCGGTATTACCGTTGAGTAAAAAGTAACTACAGAGGCATGAAGGAGGAGCTGGCTAAAATTGACTGGAAGGGGGACCCTGGCAGGTGTGACATTGGAGCAGCAATGGCAGGAGTCTCTGAGAGTAATTTGGAAATCATAGATACATAGACAATAGGTGCAGGAGGAGGCCATTCAGCCCTTCAAGCCAGCACTGCCATTCAATGTGATCATGGCTGATCATCCACAATCAGTACCCCGTTACTGCCTTCTCCCCATACCTCTTGATTCCACAAGGCCTAATAGCTCTATCTAACTCTCTTTTGAATGCACCCAGTGAATTGGCCTCCACTGCGTTCTGAGGCAGAGAATTCCACAAATTCACAGCTCTCTGTGTGAAAAAGTTTTTCCTCGCCTCAGTTCTAAATGGCCTACCCCTTATTCTTAAATCGTAGGATCTTTTCATCCCAGAGAGACAAAAGATTCTGGCATGGGATGTGCAATCCAGTGAATCGCAGAGGGACCATTCTCTTTTTAAATCTAGAAAATTTGGATTGTATACCCCTAAAGGTTTCCATGGTTTCCATTGTCTTTTGAAACATCATTTATGTGCCAAATTTCAATTACAAAAAAATCCTGAGATAAATGGCTTGTTATGAACAATGGATATAAAGGATTAAGTGTTGGCCATGACCCAACTGATTAGTTCATGTGTTCAGTGAGGAACAAGCCAAAGACCAATTAACATCTTAGCTATGTAGGAACACTAATTTGAGCTGAAAACAATGGTTGCTGCAGAGATTATAAAAGACTTATTTAGTAATTGTTAATTCTAGCCAAATTGGACATGCCAGGACACTAAAATTGAGTAAAGGCTGGGCTAGGCCATTTGGTCAATTTAAATGTGCTAGGCCATTTGGTCAATTTAAATGTGCCTTCTGCAGAAATGGGACAAGCTGCAGAATGGTGCCAGCTTGTCTAGAGCCTAGATAGGAAGTTGCAGGAAGAGAATGGAACATCTGCAGATTCTGACAATCAGGTGTAAATTGCATAACACGGATTGAGTGAATGCAAACCAGACATACACATTGTAAATATTGTTGCAAAGCTTTACTTTGATTGGGTTAAGTGTTGCCTGGGTTTCTTGAAAATCCAGGCACATGTTGCATAATTCATCTCTGTAAACTTGCATCTAGAAACCTTGTCAGATACATTCTATTAGTCACTGTATTATTGGGTTAGGAAAATGTCTGTCATGTACTGTGTTAATCGATAACTGTTATTGGACTGTATAAAGACCACCCCCATGTGGTTCGCCCCTCAAGGTTCGGGGACCTATAAAAGGCCGCTCCAACGAGGACCTGTGTCGATCTTCTGGGAGAACGTTTAGGACTGCGTGATCTTCTGGAGTGCATGAGGCTAGGAGAGCTTGGCCAGGCAGATGCAAGGATCGAACCCACGGTGGTTAGGTATAGCAGTGGGGAACTGTTATTGTGTTTTTCCAAAATAAAGTTTAGATGCGCAAGTGCTTGACTCAGTATTTTATTGACTGAAACTAGTCTGGGGGGAAGCTTACAACGAGCTATTTACATTGGGGGCTCGTCCGGGATCTCAACGGACCCCAAACACAAGTTTGTGATTAAGGGTGTTGAGCTGTTTCGACCGTGAGTTCCGAAATCGGCACCACGGTATGGTTTTCACATTGATTTTCGGCACTTCGCTAGTCGGAGCAGATCGATCATTGGGAAAGGGTCCCAACAAGATCGCAGAACAGAGTCTAGCAAGCACGGGGGGAGTGGGGGGGGAGGGGGTTGGATAGCACTCCTTTGCGTTAGGGACCCATAAAACAGGGTGAGGAGTGGCCCAAAAACTTGGTCATAGGTGGCAGGCTGCAGCTGCTTAACGAGAGCCAAACGCGCTTCCAGGGCGAGAAGTGGCCCACTATCCATTCAACTCCATTTAAAATAATACATGTATATTGTGAGATAATTTAACATTGACTATAATTTGTTCATTCTTGGAATGTGGGCATTGCAAAAATGGCCAGCATTTATTGTCCAGATTTATACTTATGGCAACCAAGTCCCTCTGAACAACATATTTCGATCTCTCATTATTAACAAATTATATTCCAGATTTCCATTTTTTCTACAGAAGAAGTTGGCACCACTTTCTTCAACATTCCGTTCCATTTGCCATGTCTTGTCCATTCATTTTGTGTGTTAATACTCCTGAAGCTCCTCTGCACACTTCTCTGAGCACAGTTTGCCACTTAATTTTGTCATCATTAGCAAACTTAGATCGATTATACATAATCCCTTCTTCCATAAAGGTTGTAAATAGCTGGGGCCCAAGCACAATTTCCTATGGCTCAATACACAATAGGTACAGGAGTAGGCCATTCAGCCCTTTGAGCCAGCACCGCCATTCACTGTGATGATGGCTGATCATCCATAATCACTACCCCATTCCTGCCTTCTCCCCATATCCCCTGACTCTGCTATCTTTAAGAGCTCTATCTAACTCTCTCTTGAAAGCATCCAGAGAATTGGCATCCACTGCCTTCTGTGGCATAGCATTCCACAGATTCACAACTCTCTGGGTGAAAAAGTTTTTCCTCATCTCGGTTCTAAATGGCCTATCCCTTATTCTTAAAGTACCCCAATGGTCACAGTCTCTCCAGGCCAAAAATGACTACCGTAGTTTGCTTCTGCTCTGTTTTCTGTATATTAATCAATCCTCAATCCATGCCAGTAAATTGATCCCAAATTCAGTGTGCTCCAATTTTGTTCAATAACCTCTCAAAGTATCAAATCAACAAGCTCTCCCTTATCTGAAATCAAAGCAGAAAATGCTGGAAACACTCAGCAGGTCAGATAGCATCCGTGAAAGGCAAACATGTCGAAGACCATTCACTTGAGAAGGAGAGAAAGCATATTAGTCGAAGTAGCAGAGAAATGGAGACACAGAAGACTGAAGATGCTGGAATATGGTGCAAAAAATAACATTGGGAAAATGGGTAAAGCAGCACGTGTGCCTACAGAGGGATGGGTGGCATTTTAGGTCAAGATGCTGCCTGAGAGTGCTGAGAGGAGATGGCCAGTACAAAGAAGTGAGATGGAGGGTGAATTAGAGAATCGTAGGTGATAGGTGGAACCAGGCGAGGTGGGAGTGATGGACTGATAGAACCAGGTGGGGGAGAGGGGTTCTTTGAGACAGAGGATGGTGAGTGATAGGTGGAAACAGATGAGGAAAGATGGGCAGATGTAGCCAGGTAGAGGGAAGATAGAGAGTGAGGATGGATGGTGACACGAGTAACCAGATAAACGAGGGATAATGGGCAGATGGAAATAGGTGAGATAGTTTAACAAATCTAGGTAACTGACTGTGGACAGCTTGATTGTAATCACTTGTATACCTCTGTTCAAGTGACAATAATAAACTAAACTAAACTAAGGGAGGGGGTGAGCGAGATGAAGAAAGGGAGAATCTAGGTGGACCTGCAGGAGTAGAAAAGGAACAGAGCGTGGGCTGCAATATATTGGAAAAGTCAAGAGTCAAGAATATATTGTCAACAGAACAATAACATTCTTGTTTGCTGCGGCTTAACAAGCCTGTCAATGCAATAACTAACAGGTAAATATATATTAATCAATATTACAATAAATTAATAACCACATTACTAGTTAACATTAATAGTGAAAATCCGACGTCCCCAGTGTAAACAAAGTCGAAGTCCGTAGAAAATTGTTGTTGCTGGGGTAGTGGTTGGTGCGATGCAGTTTTCAAGAGGTTGCTGGGGAGAAAATATTCGACCTAATGTAAAAAATCCCCTTCCCTGCTCTTTCCCATTATCCTCAACCTCTCCTGGCTCCACCTATCACTTACCAGACACTGTTTCACCACTCCTTCTCACCTCAAAACTAGTTACCTTCCCACTACGCTCTCAGTCCTGATACAGGGTCGTGACCAGAAACGTGACCTTCGCTTCCACAGATGCTGCCTGAGTTCCTCCAACTTGTTTTCTGCTGTGTAGCTGGGTTGTGATGGAGGGCAATGGATGAAATAAGAGGAATATCAGTGATAGAATGAAAATGTTGTTGCCAGAGAATGGGGCAGTTAAGGATCGCTGCTGTATGTGTTGCTAATACTACTAAGTTGGGTGAGCCCAACAGGCCAGGATACACAGATGAAAACAAAGGGAGAGAGCAGCTGCAAGCACATGAAAACAACACCTAATCCACATATAAAATACAAACAGAAAGAAACACCAAGTTATCTGAGCTTGGAGAACTCTAAAACTGCACCGTAGCCGGGTAAAGAAAATAAGGTTTAATTCCCTGTGTTTAGGGCTCCTCTTATCTGTCATGCAAGTTACAATCTCAAAAATGGTGACACCATTGTCAAACATGCTTACCCTTTCATAATTCCTTGTGGATTCTGTTCAATCATAATATTGTCTTCACTTTCAAACAATAAATGAGTCCTGCATTTTCTGCAATTGATTTCCATTTAAGGTAATGCTGTTCAAAATCAATTTTCGGTGTTGAAGTTGAATATACACTTTCCAGCCAAAAGGTTTTAAATATAATTAAGAAGCATTTTACCCACTATAGATGTTTTTTTTCGCTAATCAGGCTCTAATTGGTCAAACATTTCAAAGCAAACACCCAAGCCTTTGAAATGGAAGTATTACTTCGCAAAATGGTAACTTTGAATGTTTTTGGAGGATATTTGTGGAGTCTGGTTTTGATATTCCATTTAATATAAACATACTTCATCTCTATGTGGCAACCTTAACTGACAGATAGCCCAGTATCCATGAACCACAGATTCTGGACTTTAGCAAAATCATCAAGATGACGCAAGTGCTATCTGGATGTCTCTTGCATTTGAGATAAAAGTTTCCATAGGTTTCTGCCCAACTGATTAGCTGTCTCCAGCATGGTGCTGAGAAAACTTTGTTTTATTTTTGATAAGTCACCAAAGCAAGTCGTCATCTCCCACTTTGTATGGGAAGACAAAATATTATGTGGAAGAAATGCAAGCGATTTATCTCCGGTGCTTTGGCTAACAGCTATTATTGAAACATTTACTTGGGGGGAAAAACATATTGTCTAGTCATTATCATATTCCTATTTGTGGGAGCCTGTTGTGTTCCCTTCAATACAACAGTGACTACACTTCACAGAAATTCTATCTTCAGAAATTTTAGTTTAGTTTAGTTTAGCGATACAGCGATGAAACAGGTCCCTTGGTCCATGCCAACCAGCAATGCCAGTACACTAGCACTATGATACACACGTCAAACATTATTTCAAACATCAACTAGTTAATCTTGAATCTGTCCACCCCCTCCCCGGGCACTTTCCGTTGCAACCGCAAGAAATGCAACACCTGTCCCTTCACCTCCCCCCTCGACTCCATTCAAGGACCCAAGCAGTCGTTCCAGGTGCGACAGAGGTTCACTTGTATCTCCTCCAACCTCATCTACTGCATCCGCTGCTCTAGATGTCAGCTGATTTACATCGGGGAGACTAAGCGGAGGTTGGGCGATCGTTTCGCCGAACACCTCCGCTCAGTCCGCAATAACCAAACTGACCTCCCGGTGGCTCAGCATTTCAACTCCCCCTCCCATTCCCAATCCGACCTCTCTGTCCTGGGTCTCCTCCATTGCCAGAGTGAGCAACAGCAGAAATTGGAGGAACAGCACCTCATATTCCGCCTGGGGACCTTGCGTCCGGATGGCATTAACATTGAATTCTCCCAATTTTGCTAGCCCTTGCTGTCTCCTCCCCTTCCTTAACCCTCTAGCTGTCTCCTCCCACCCTCCCATCCGCCCGCCCTCGGGCTCCTCCTCCTCCCCTTTTTTCTTCCTTCTCCCCCCCACCCCCCATCAGTCTGAAGAAGGGTTTCGGCCCGAAACGTTGCCTATTTCCTTCGCTCCATAGATGCTGCTGCACCCGCTGAGTTTCTCCAGCATTTTTGTGTACCTTCGATCTTCCAGCATCTGCAGTTCCTTCTTGAACACTTATTTACCCATGTTGCTCATTCTCCTTTTGAAATCTATACTGTAGAATTTAACCCAGGGGAATTCATCTTTATTAAAAATATTATCTTCCTTAAAAATACCTGATTACTAGCTTGTAATTGTAAGAGGCTAATTCACTGGATGTTTCGTGCCGAGACCATTCTTCAGAGTGCGTCTGAAAGGTCTCGCCACGAAACGTCACCCATTCCTTCTCTCCAGAGATGCTGCCTGTTTTGTGCGTGGGAGCTTGGGTGCGTTCCGCAAGCACCGAGACGGTAATAAATAAAACGTACGTCCCCGCGGCCGGGGTGAATCACCCAGTGTGGGTGTCAGGGTCTAGGGGTCGGAGGGGGCGGGGGAATCACCCTGGTGTGGAGGTTGGACTGCGGTCAGTGACTGTGGGACGCTCCCGCGGGTGGTGATGGAGGAGAGAGAGAAGGGGGAGAGAAGAGGTGAGAGAGAAGGGAGGGGGGGGGTGGGGAGAGAGAGAAGGGAGAGGGAGAGAAGGGAGGGAGAGAGAAGGGCGAGAGAGGGGGGAGAGAGAGAGGAGGAGAGAGTGGAGAGAGAGGAGGAGAAAGAAGAGGGGAGAGAGAGGAGGGGAGTGAAGGGGAGAGAAAGAAAGGAGAGAGGGGGGGGGGGGAGAGAAGGCCCCCCGGCAACGTCATGTCTGTTATTGGACTTTTCTGTTGAGCGGCAATTGGTCCTTTGGCCTGTAGGCGATGCCGTCATTCGGGTAGGTGGCGTTTCGACCGAGCGGCCATTCGGTAAATTTGTTTTTAGGCAACGCAGCTTTTCGGTTCGTTGGCTTTTAGGCGTCCCATCCTTTCGGTTAGTAGGCATTTCGACTTCGTAATCTTTCGGTTTAGTAGTGTTTCGGCCTCGTTTCCATTCGGTTCTTTGGCTTTGACTTCTTTGCTTCGGCCTCTCGTCCGTCGGCACCGCGTCCACACACGATGATCATATTGAATGGCAGTGCTGGCTCAAAAGGCAGAATGGCCTACTTCTGCACCTATTTTCTATGATTATGTTCAGTTCAGAACCTGCTCACCTGGTATGCATCAACACTTATTCTCCACAGAAGCCTTCAGCCATTCGCATTTTATATCATGAAAGACACAAGCTGAGCACGGCAGTAACCGTCTGAGTAGCAGATAGAAAAAAAACTGTAGTCTGTATATTTAAAGGTAAGTACATTATAAGAATAAATAATTAATACAGCTGCCTTCACTTTAATTTTCAGTTTTGGCCATGGATGAGAGAATAAACTGCATGGCACAAATTAACTGAAAATAAATCTATGTTGGAAGCTTACAACAGACTCTGAGAATCTGTCTAAACATTATGTTGGAGATGTTTAGAAGGACCTGCAGTTTTAAGAGCGGCTGTGGTGAGGTCTATCCAATCTGGCACCTCAACCGCCCACTCCCCTACCCAGAAAACACCTGCACGCCATTCATGGCAAAACACAGCAAGAATGACAAGCATTATGTGCACAGATGGCACACAAAAGAGAATTTGGCAAGAAACCAGCATTAAACAGTGACATGAATCGTGAATTGTAAAAAGTTGCTTCCTCCAAAGCGTTTTACATACACCCAAAACCATGCTAAGCTCTCATAAAACATCATCACATGTTATTGATCTCTTATACATACTCCAGGGGGACATGCCTTCAGGAAGCAAGATAGATTTATATAGCCTATATGCTTCAAAGCCATAAATATTATTATTCATGATAAACTGGTGCCTATTTGCATGCAGATTGTGAACCCTGAGGTGCTTCTCACCTCTTGATCTGGCTCCTTTGACGATGCCACAAACAGCCACCCTGATGGCACAATCCTAACTGATACATGGCCTTGCTCATCAACTCTCTT